>NW_010972623.1:262037-272971 GCF_000737465.1 Haliaeetus leucocephalus
GGGGGGGGGCACGAAGGGCTAGAAAAGGAACAGCTGGACCCAGAGCACACAGGAGGAGGCTCTCAGTCTGCAATAGCCTGGACAGGAGTAGCTTACAGAGCCAAACAAAAATTCAGCCTACCCAGATGGATGCAAAGGGATGGGACGGCTAAACTAGCTGGTGCCAAATCCCACTCACACATGAATGAAAAGGAAAATAAAATGGACAGAGCAGTCCAGTTCCCGAGCAGTCAGGAATTTCTGATCTACACACCTCTGGGACGCAGCATCTCCATCCCTCAGCCCTGCTCTCTGAGGCTTCACAAACATCTGCTGCACTGAGCTTCCCTGCCAGCAAACCCATCTTCCAAGGGTCTATATTTGCCTGCACATTACCGTAAAGCAAGGAAGAAGAGTCTGGTTCACAGTACCCTCTGCATCATCCAACAATAGGCAGAAATTATTTGTTAAATTAATGGTTTTTCAGTATACGGGGCAGCATTTATCAGACTTAGGTGCTTAAGTGGAGACTGCAAGACCTTTGTCTTGGCATCTGACAGGGAGAACTTGATTTTCAGAAGTGCTCAGCATCGCTGATGAGAATTACAGATGCTGGCTTGTGCATGGGAACAGCTGAATCTAACATCTACTTAGGTTGTCAGAGCACTATAAAGATGTGTAAAGATAAAGCAGTTCAGAGCCTCCAGATCCAGGCTTAAGGATAAATGTATGATATTTCATCCAAACAAGAGATATTAAAAAGAGAAAGAAAGAGGGGGAGAGAATGAGGATGCTATGAGGTCAGAGCTGACTTTTAAGACTATTGCTTTACTGTTGTCCTTCCTTAGAGACAGAAAAAAAAACAGAAAAAAAATCCCGGAAAACAGAAAATCGAGAGAGAACAAGTGCTTTCCTTTTCTTCTTTCAATCTGCCACTCACCCAAAACTTGCAGAAGTCATCATGCCCCGAACCCGGGAGCTCAGAGAAAGGCTGGAGAAATGTTCAGGGCGCTTTCCAAGCTGCATTAGCAAGGATTAAATACAAGCAAGATTGGAAGGGATATAAAACTCCTGCTTAAGCCTTCTCCCTCAGCTCAAGGGCAAAGAAATCTGCATCCGGGTCAGCTCATTTCATAATTGCTTCCCTCAGAGGGCTTTAGCTACCACCTTTGATGCATCTGGTGTTTGTCACTGCCGGAGACAGTGACGCTTGCTCAGAGCATCAATACCCTTAAATCAGGCCAGCTGTACATACATTTCTCATGAGCCACACACACACTGTTCTTTAGTCCAATTATACTCTGGGCAGACTGGCAGTGAGTTCCTGCCCACTCGTTCACCACTCTTGCAGTGCTTTCTGCCTGTTTGAACATGTTTGATCAAGCCTACTTCTCTGGGTCATGGTTCTTGGTCAGGAGCCGAGGAGGCTGCATTTGCCTCTCGGGTGAATTTTGTATAACATTAATCAGACTGCATTAGCTTGGACATGGCAGTCCTCACCCCTCAGAGCTCCTGCCAACACACTGGACCAGTTTCTGTTGAGCTCGCACAAGGCATTGGCGTGGGTCAACAGAGGTCCCACCTCACTGGGCTTTTGTCCCTTGCTGAGGGAGCAGAGATTGTTTAGAATGTGCCCACGGCTCTCCTGGTGGCTTCAAGTTAGCATGGGAAGCAAAGCTGCTGAATCCCTGTCTCAGCACTGAACTGAACAGCAGTAGGATGCTAAGACCTCAGGGATGCTGCTCCTTCAGCAGGAGCTGCTAAGGACAGGTAAGTCAGCCTGGCATGAAGCACGCATACTGCCTCTGCTCCGCTCTGCTCTCTGAATGTGCAAACTGGAGCATAGAGTCAGTAGCTGCAAGGAGAAACCATTGCCACACTTCAGCCCTGAGAGGCGGCTTTAGGCAGGCCTCTGATGAGAGTTGGCTGCAGCCTTTCCTGAAGCACAGTGTCTCGCTCTGGATGAATTTGATTTCAACTCCAGTCATAAGGTCCCCTCAAACTGCCCTCCCAAAATCCCAGTGATTTTTAGATAGGCATGGTAAGTCATCCAAGCCTGAAGAAAATGCTTCTCCTTTCACCATGGAAGGAAAGCACCAAAGCATCCTCTTTTGAATTTAACTGAGGTTCTGGTTGGAGCCTATTTTGGGACATACTGTTTCCTTCATTGAGGAATATCAAAGTCTTGTTCTCTCACCACCATTTGCAGCTGAGCGAACAGGAGAGCTGGGCTCCCTCCCTGTGGGTCTCAGTGGAAGGAGATGACACTGTCCACAACTGCTGAGACAAGGAATGGGTCAGTCTGAGCACAAACAGTTGGCGTGAACCCATGCCTCCTGAGGCATTCAAACTTAAGGTCCTGTGTTTTCTTTGAAAACGTCTAATACAGAGGAAGCGTTCGAAAGAGCAGATAATTAACTGGCGAATGTCAGTCTGTAGTTTCTCAGACCCCCTGAGAGGACAGATGCTGTTAGACAGACTGACTCCTCGCACGAGACCTGGTGCTTGGGAAAAAGCAGAATGGGATGGGTGCCCAAGCTTGAGCCTTCAGGGAGCAAGAGTCAGCCAAAATGCTGGACAGCAGGAGACCAGTCATGCTAAAGGAAAACATCAGCAGGAAGGGGTTTAAGGACCTTTCATGAAGGGCTGTGAGCCGGGACAGAGAGGTCAAAGCATCCTCAGGGGGACCCCTGGAAGCTGTCTTAGTAGAACCCAGCCACTCTACCCTCGGAAAGAAATGTTACTCCAATTCTCCTAGGCTTACTGGAAAACCTGGAAGGAACTGGCTAGTTGGGGTGGGGGTCTCTCCACAGCTAAGCCATACCATGAGGCAGCCTCAGAAGAGCCCCAGTTTTGCACACTCTTGCACGTGCACAGCTCCTTTTCCCAGAGCTGACCACCTTCCCCCTTGGCCGCACAGCGGATGGGTGCCAGCTCCCTGACAGCAGGTGACAGCTTCTGCACTGGTGGCACAGTGTTTTCTGGTGGTTTCACGGAGGCTACTGGGGAGATGCCGCAGTGGCTGCAATGGAGCCGTCAGCACAACCACAAGGAAGCAGGAAAAAGCCTCTGCAGGATGCCTGTAAAAGGACAGCCAGCTATGGAGGACTTCACAGCCACACCTGGACCACTTCTAATCCCAGGCTGTGCTTGTTCTGTTCTCATTGCTTCACCAACATCTCTAGCAGCAAAAAAGCCAAATGCCTCGCAGCAGCCTATCATATACCCTGATGCAGTCAGTTTATGCTCTCAGGAGGAGTTTAAACATCTGTCTTCATCTTGTCTTCTGCACCCCAGGAGTTTCCCCAAAGACTGACAGAAATACAGTAACTGGTAATGGAGCTAGCTTAAAAAAAAAAAAAATAAAAGAAAGGCAGGAATGATGGATATAAGTTTTCCACAGATTTACAACCTTGTCCAGGAAGTTCCCAGCAGAGCAAAAGGACCATGTGAATCAAGCGTCAATGCCATGGTCAAGTTTTTACAGAATCACGAATTCAGAGCTCTGCCTCTGCTATCACAGACGGACAGCCCCCGCAACAGCCTGGCACAACTAGTGGTCAGCCCTTATTTTCAAGCACTGTTATCACTCCTGTGTGGGCGTGAGCTTAGCAAGCCTCACTGCTTTTAACAGGTTGTACTAATTGTTCTGAAAAGACTATTTCTGTTGAGCCTTTCTTAAGTCACCTTCCTAAGTAACAGGATGAAATGCAGAAAGCTGGAGCTAAACTTGCTAACTGGTGAAAGCTAGTGCACCGACAGCACAAGAGAGAGCAGTGAGAGTTCTGGTGCTCATAAAAAGACTGCTAGCAAGGCTTGTAGTTTTTACCTCCATGTGACCTCATACACCACGTTTGTCTTTTCCTCACACACACACACACACACACACGCTAATATAGGTGTTTGCAATTCTTAAATTAAAGCATTAGTAAAATATATTAAGACTCAAAAGAACAGGAGTTTTGCCTGGTTGAATCTCAGCTGGAGCTGCCAGAAGTTAACACTAGTAAAGGTTTTGGAAGAGAACAAATCTCAGCTCAGGTTTTAAACTAATTCCTAACTATCAGGAGTTGCAGGGAGACGTGTAGAGAGCCAGAGGGTGGGGGAGGAAAGAAAGGGCTTGCATGAGGGCATTGCCTATAGCCATTGTCCAGCAGAGAAGTTTGCATTATAGAAAGGGGTAACCAAGTCAGCTAGGCCTTCTCAGCTGAAGGAAAGAGGCAGCAGAGAGACATGTGGCAGAGATGCATGCAGTCATAAGGAGTCTGAAAAAGGCAAAAAGCAATCTGTGATTCACCACCTCTTTTAACACAGCAGCCAGAGGACATCAAAAGAAGGTATTAAGAGTCAGCATCACACCAAACAGGAGATGGTTCCTCACACAGTTTGTAGTCAAAGCCACACACCTCCCTGCAAAGCAATTGTCATGGAAACCAAAATCCTATGGGACCTGAAAAGGAGGGTGAACAAGCTCCAGGGATACAAATCCACAACACACATAGAAATCGCATCCTTCTCATGAAGCTCCAAGCTGAACTCTTCCCAGGCATCTGCTGACATCCACAACCACCTATATGCTCCTGGGCTAAAGTGACCTTGGGTCCTAACCAGTGCAGCCAGCCACTCTTACCCGCTCACCGGGCTTTGGCATGGCCCTGGACCGGCCAGACCGCAGGCTCGGTACCATCCAGCCAGCTCCAATCCTCAGTCCTCACCGCAATGCACCCCACACCTTCACACCAGGGATTCACCAAAAGGCACCGGGGCACTGCAGGTTTCCTGTGCAGCTCCCAGTGCCGCTCCTAGCGCCGTGGGATGTGTTCACCGGGAGCAGCCTCCCAGGAAGCAGTCAGGCTGGAGAGAGCACAACTGAAAGGGCACAGATACCATCGGAGCTGCTCTCCCCGCTCAAAGGCGGACTTCACAAAAGTTCAGTGTCTGATGAGAGGCTCAATTCAGAAATGAAGCATAAGAGTTGCTGCTTAGAAAAAAGGCATGGGAACGGTGACAAAAAAGGGATGCCTTAGCAGCAGTATCAAGTACTTGCAGGTAAAATTTGTTTTCAAGTCTGGTCATCTTGTTTTACACCTGCACTTGAGTTTTTCTCCCCTTAAAGAAACGTTTGCTTCGTTGTTTGGTTGAAGTTGTTAGGAAGCAGTCAGCTGTTATATTGAATTAAGTGCTTTTTATTATGCAAAGGCTGACACTGTCTGAGCTGTAACTGCGTGAATGTGAACAGCATATTAATTCAAAGTCTGTATGATTACACTTTACCATTAAAGGTCACTCAGCATTTTGTATTTGCCAAGTCAGTGATTTCTGATGTGTGCTGTATGGACCTCTGGATATCTATGCATTATTTCTAAGGTATGTGCAAGAATCAAAGCAAGCCCATCGAGAGGTAGGCTTCAGCTCACTGTATGAACCACCATGTTCTTAAATATAAAACATTAAGGATAGCAAAAAAGACCCAAAACTTTATTAATAAAGCCACAGTGCAAGTATTTTTCCTGAGTTGCGGCAAACAGCATTGAGATGGGGGCCTGATTTAAGAAAAATTGCACAAAGACAGCATCTTTTATTCAGAGAATTCAGTGGTGCACGTGCTAGACATTTTGCATTTACTTTTTTCTTCAGTCTGTTCCGAGTATATTTAGCAAACTGACAGACTGCTTCTTTTCAGCAGGTAGTACACTTCCATCATCTTCAGGTACCTCAGACAGTGGAACAATGTTTAGGCAGGCTACAGGTCCACCCCACATGGATTTCAACTCCACGGAAGCTAAAATTTGGATATTCCTAAGTGCCTCATGAGCCTAGCAAAAATTACCTCTGTATCTTTAAGCAACTAAATTGTTTCCAAAACCCAAGCCAACACCTGCTGAGCCTTGAGAACTTGCAAGGCACATCCTTTCCCATGTTCTGTACATTCTCTAGGTCCAGCTAAATAAGGGCTGTTTTTACGGATAGAAGTAAAGAAGGACGGGATATCAGGAGAGCTTATCTTCCTTTTTCAAAGCAATATTACAAACATGGTTTAAGATAGTATCCCAAAGTGATTAAAATACTCTTTGCACCCCAATTTCAGTGAACAGTAAAACAAACAAGAAAAACATCCCACACCCAACCCCCAAACCACTCTACACAAGAGCAACTGGAAGAATTTACATTTGCAAAGGTGTAAAAACCTGCATTTCCTCTGTGGCAAGGGCAAACTGTAGAGCTACAACACAGCAACATCGCATGCAAAAAGGGGTATGTATCTCCCTCTAACTTAGACATAGCTTATTGACCCTGCATGATTATTTCCTATCACATATTTAAATTAGTTTTACAGCCTTCACCTAAATTGTTCTCTCTGAGTTTTAACTAGATTTAACAGAAGTTTTTCGGATCAGAAATTTGATGGAAGTTTGATCTGAGCCATCTTCTCCCTGGCACAATTGAGGCAGAAGCAAGAAGTCACACCAACAAATTTTACGTAAGCCTCCTGCTGTGCAAGTGCTGGGGGACTGAAAAGATGTTGTTGCAAGAGCAGCCTGTTCACTTGCTAAGAAACTGCGAGTTCAGAAGTGCCAGCACCAGCATGCTCAGGCACCGGTGGCCCCATGAACGGCCAGGAGCCACCAAGGCAGCTTCAGCCATGGCATGAAGGCAGAAGACACCAAAGGTGATACATCCCCCCAAGAGCAGCACAATGTAGGCCAGCTGGCACTAGTGTCCCACTGGTGAAAAAGTTAATACTTCTTTCTTCCTCATTAGGCCACAGCGAGTCCACAGACAAGAAAGCTGATGAAAACTAGAAATTGCTGGTACTAGAATTTGTTTTCTTTTGAGAAAAAGGCTTTCCCAGTAAAGGTTCTTCCATTAACGCTGAAATGCAGCCATGTGCCAGGCTTAAGTGCATCTTGCCATCATACTTGGCATTTGTTCAGCCTGGGAGATGCGGTTATTACCCCAATGACACTTCCTGTTTGAAAACTGTTGTAAAAATTAATGAGTACACTTTGGAGATAAGCCACCTCTTCCACTGCGCCACACGCCAAGAAGAGGAAGCAAGCCCCATTCATCGCTTCTGCAGAAAGGGAGGCTTGCACCGTGTAATCTGTGCCATTTGGGTCATCTTCTTACTGCTCCCAAACTACTGTATCACAGACTCAAGATGATGCCCTCTTATTCAGTCCTTTCACCAGGAGCCAAAAAAATTGCCGTGGCTGTGACATGAAGCCCTCGGCAAGCGTGACAGTGACCAGTGTGCTTCTGCCTTGGCAGCCCATCCTCACAAGCCAGCTCCAGCCTGGTCTCCTCAGGCTTACCCCAGCAGTCACAGCACTGAAGGTCTTTTCATACAGTTAGCAAAGCAAGACATGGCAAACACCACGCACTTCCTGTAGCCAGAGCTGGTGGCCAAGGCACTCAGTGGAGGTGGAAGTGCAGAGGTCCCGCTCTGATGGACAGTTTGATCCCTGACAGCTTGATACGGTGCCCCGGCAGGTTTGTTTGCTTCCAGCATCCAGGAGGTACAGTCAATTCAGGAGCAATTCTGAACTGCTCTGACTCTTGATTCAACCGGTAGCAACCTAGCCCACACCCAGAGCTGCAGGTGCCCTCACCCCACCCTGCTTTTAAGCCCCATCCACAACCCACCTTGCTCATCTCTGTAACGCAGAGAATAAATGCTCAGATGCATTACCATCCCAGGAGCCTGCGGTCTCTAACAGGCGCTGCCACAACAGCAAGAGGCATCTCAGAGCAAGGAGTGGCTGGGCTCAGAAAAAGCACTTGGAAACATACTGCAGAAGCGTACTTCAAACAGTGCCATTCCTGAGAGGAACAGCACACTTAGAGCAGCACTAAAGTGCTGGGCAGACACTTAGAGCTGGTCTCAAGTAGCTTTTTCATCCCATGGAAGCATCCAATTTCTACACCCCCCCAACTTCATCTCTGTGAAAACAGAAAAAAAGGAGTGGAAACAGCCTGTTACAATGGGTGCCAGAGGAGACGAATCCCTTCAGAAAGAGATTCAGATGCTTAAGACACAAACTGCTCAAGAGCTAAATTTGTCCATTGATGGCCCCACTTCTCCACATGGTGACTATCCAGAGGAGCTCTCTATCACACATACCCCTCTCAGCCAAACTTCAAAAGGGAAGGACCCACACACAATCTTACAACCCACCAGGATGTGACAAACCCCCCAGGCCATGGAGCGGGTCTGGGTGGGAGAGCTAGACTGTGAAATTCCTGCTCTGCCAGAAGCCAGCTTTCCATCAGGAACCAGCTGCAAGGAAACATCCCTTCAAGGAGAATGGGTGGCACGCGTTGCTGAGCCCAAGGACATCACTCCCACCTCTTCTGGCCGAGCCCATGAACCTTGCACCAACCAACTCTACCAGCTGCTGCACCCCAGGGATCCCCAGTGCCCGCGTCGCAGAGCTGACGTGGAGCGGGATACTCCGGCTGGTAGGTGACTGCCCCAACCTTTCAGTCTTGGCAGCAGTTCACAGGTTTGCCCAGCCTCAGCTGGAGCACAGCAGCTTGGCAGATGGCTCTCCGGTACCCTGGGGACCCACCTAATCTTACTGTCCAGATGCTACCCCCTCCCTTGGGCTCTCTTCCCTAAGCCACTACATTGTGCTACCTCTAATTATCTTTAAACCAGCACCCAGCAGTACCCCAGGTTCTCGCTGTCTCTCAGGACCGTTGCAGCTGAACAGAGGAACTCCAAAAAGAAACACATGCAACGCCTCAGAAAAAATCACCAGGTCTGCCAGCCCACCTCTCCATGGAGCAGGGATCATTTCAAGCAAGCAATTCTGCTGCATGCGCAAGGACAGTTTATCAGCCATGGCCAAAGCGTCCTTCCTCTGCACTGACAGCCATGTGCGGGGTGTCACTTCTGCTGCCTCGACCGCCAGCCCCGACGCTGAAGCTCCCAGCACTTGGCTTAGAGCACACCCATGGAGACAAACACTCAGCTGCAGAGATGCTCTGTGGCACTGGTCCACAGTACTCCCGCAGACAGACTGCCTCTTCATCCCACAGGAATCAAACCCCAAACCATCTCTTTAAATCAAAGCTGCAAAACCAAATGCCAAACTTTCCTGGTAAGATGGGCAAGAATAGAAAGGACTGTCGGGTGGGGGCGGGGGGGGGGGGAGGAAATACTCTGAATGACATCCAGGTCTTTCAGCTATGCAGCTTGACAACAGTGAAGAAATTCACTGAATTGCTGAAAAAAAACACCACTAGTGTGTGCATTAGGATCTTCACTGCTCTTTTCCTTCTCAATTTGATGGCACAGAAATAGCAATAGTAAATCAGATAATCATCTGCTCAAGCACCAGTAGCACAAGAGGACCCCTTTAACACAGGTAAGCTGTGCAAGAATTTCCTTTATGTATCAAGAAGACCTAATTTTTTTGTTGCATCGAGTTTTGAAGAGAGCAGCGCGTAAGTTTCTTGGAATTGTTTTTAACACCACCACTACCACAAAGGATTTTCTTATACTCTTTTCTGCAGTGAACCAAGGCTGTAATTGAAGGGGAGCATTTGCACAGGGACTCCCACATGGTTTAACCTCACCTCTTCTCCCACCAAAGGCACACCCCAAACCCAACATCTCTGTAGCCAAACTCTCAGTCTGTGTAAATCAACAGAGCTAGGTCAGATTCATGGCTAGCATTAAACTGGTAACATCTGCTGAAAACACATCAGCTAAGGATATGACTGATGAAAAAGCATTTGGAATAGAAAGAGGTTTCCTTCTACTAGCTAAACCAGAAAGGCTTGATGATTCTCAGCAGCCTATTACAATTGCTTCAAACACTGGGTGTGCAACCACCAGTTTCATTAGAAATATTGCATTTGACTTTCTCTCTGTTTTAATGGCCCCATGCACAGACAGAATTAAAGCCTGACTGAAGCTGCAAAAGCAGTAGTAATTGCAGTTGCGTATTACACACCCAAATTGCTTCAATAACGCAAAGAACTGCTCTGCCTGACAATGTACTAACTGGCACCGTGTGGGAGCCAGGTAATTGTTGTTTATGGCACGGAAATACTGTGTCTATATGGGAAGTTAGCATCTTCAGTGAGTTTGCATGAAGTTCAAGCTCATTACAACTATGTTTATGTTCCCGTTGAGAAGCATAGCTCCTGTCCTCGGTAGCAAGGATGAAGATAACACCACAATTGCACAGGAGTGTCCCTGCGTGCATTTAATGTTCTAAAACTTTACATATTTGGTGAATTCATCTCAACCCCACTCCTCCCCAGAAAGCACAATGCCACTACTCAGCCAAAGATGCTGGCTTTCTCACAACATCTCATTCAATTCGAGAATGTGATATGATTAAGAGAGCTTGTCACTGCAGCAACAGTGCTGATTGGTTACACAGACAAGTTATCTTAAGACAGAAGCAAAACCAACTGTACAGGATGCAGGCTGGGGGTCCCAGCCCTGGGGTAGAGGTCCCAGTGCAGCCTCCCTGGTGCGGCTGGTGACTCTGGGGATCTAGCAGTAATAAGTGCAGAAGTGTGCTCTGAGCTTTTTGCCTTAGGGTAGTGTGAAAAGAAGGAGAAAAAAAGGGAGGAGAAAAAAGAAAAGGAAAAGCAAATCAAAAAGGAAAAAGGAAAAAGGAAGATATAAAGAAGAAAGGGGAAAAGCAAAAAGGAAAAGGGAAAAGCAAAAAGGAAAAGGGAAAAGCAAAAAGGAAATGAAAATAAGGAACAAGGGAAAAAAGGAAAAGGAAAGGAAAAGGAAAGGAAAAGGAAAGGAAAAAAAAGAAAAAAGATTAAAAAAAAAAAAGGAAAAAGTAAACGAAAGGAAGAAAGTGCCCCGGCTGAGCGCACCCCCCGCCCCCGCACGGGCACACGCCGCCCCTTACCGCACCACCGGCTCCTTCCATCTCCCATCGCCGGCCGCGGCGGATCGCAGCCGCCCTCCCGCGAGG
>NW_010972623.1:273102-293877 GCF_000737465.1 Haliaeetus leucocephalus
GCGGGGCTCGGTCCGGGGGGGCGGGGGGGCCGCCCCGGAGGGTTGGTGGCGCGGTGGAGGGGTGGGGAACGGAGTACACCACGTGCTCCTCAAAAAGATTAAAAAAAAAAAAAAGAAAAAAAGAGGTATTATTTCAGGATTAGCAACGCAACAGAGTGAAAAACACAACCCGGACCGCGCGCCGACAGCAACGGCGCTGGGGAGGGACACGTCCAAAGCCCGCGGGGGCCAGGACATGCCGTGCTCTGCTCGCTCCTAAATCCCTTCAGTGCGGCTCCCAGCTGCTGGAAGAAAAAACACCCAAAAAAACAAACAAACGAACAAAAAACCCCAAAGCCCAAAACCCAACCCAAAAGCCTTTTCCAGCCCTGGGGCTTTCCTTTGCAGCCCGACTTCAAAAAGCAAGAAAGCACAGACACCTTTGGAGTATCCCCAGCTGAACATCCAAAACTGATTTTCCTTTTTTTTTCTTTCCCACAATTCACTGGAAGTTCCCTTGCATTGTCAGGTTTCTGAGCGCGCAGTCACGTTGTTAGGATTTCTCTAACCAGGAACTCTGCAAGTTGTCCTTTTTAATAAAAGCGGGGTTTCCCCAGCAGAAGCTGCGCTTCAGAAAATAGCCCCAAATGTCATGGGCCCAGTTACAGGAGTTAGCTACACAAGCAGCTGACAGACTGGAGAAAGAAGGATGTTAGTTTCTGTAGTTTCAGCATACTTGCATTTTGTTCAGTAGCAGCTGAAAGCTTTATTTTTTTTAATGCACCAAAATTGAGGATAGGCTTTCTGGAGCAGCCTGGAGCAGGGGCCAGGACTCGCTAAACACTTGATGTGTGCCTCTTCCCCTGCACTGGAAAACAAAGCTGCATGTTAGGTGGAAGGCAAGGTTGTTCCAGATGCTTTGCTGTTATGAAAGGCTTTGGATGGTGCTGGTGGTAGAAGTGCATCACCATGAAGTCACTGACATAAGTGTACCACACCCAGCCACAGCAGCATCTCTGCAGCCAAGGAGAAAGCATAGCACTGCTGTGCTCCCCATCGGCCTCTAGGCTCACCGCCAGAGCCACAGTCCCTGCCAGCACACGGCGACCTCAGCCTTTCAGTTCTCCAGCATAAAAAAAAAAAAAAAAAAAAATTTAAAAATCAATTTCTGGCAGGATAAAGGTAAGTCCAGGCATAAAGCATGGTGCACCCTAGCCTGGAGCCTTCCCTGTTTGGCAGTAAGACAGGGGTGGCAGCACCATCCCTGGGCTCTTCCTGCTCATCTGCAGGCTCCATCCAGCAGCAGCGCCCCGTGTCCTCCTGATAGGGCTGCGGCACGCAGAGCTTCCACTGCTCCTCCTAACCCGAACCCCCTCTTTCTCACCACCTCCAGCTCCATACTTGCCTGAGCAGTGTGGCTCCTGCTTTCCACCCATGCCACCCTCCAGGAGACTGCACTGCCTCCATCATCTGGGTGCCTCAAACCTGGTGTACCCTGGATCTGAGAAGGCATCCTGCTCTTTCCCTGCAACTTCCTCTTTCCCCATCCCATGTCTCCCTCCAGCTCCGCAGCACCACAAGCTGTGCTCACCCACATATCTCAGGAGCAGCACAGGATCTGTCTCCTAGCCCTGCTCAGCAGCCCTCCAATCCAGTCATTTCTGTCCTCTGGGAACAGTTGGATGAAAAGCTGGGTTTCCATTCCCCAAAATGGCTGGCATGGGTCCCGAAAAGGTCCCTGCGCGGGCCTGCAGGCATCGCCTCGTCTGCCTCTGCCCTGTGTGCCAGTGCTGACCCTGGCACCCACAGGAGCAGCATGTCCATGTGATGCAGCCCTGTGCCCATCCGTCCGTGGCGAACATGCACCACGGAGCGCAGTGCCACATCGGGGCAGGGTGATGTGCTGGAGGGCTTTGCCCCTCTCCCCCAGCCACAGCCGCAATGCCAAGCATGTTTGGGCCCCGGCAGGGCTTTGTCCCATCTGCTTCAGACGCCTGTGAGACCCTAGGAGCCGGTGTGGGGGCACAGGCTGCAGATTCCCCATCTGTGCCACATCTGAGGTGGCCAACGCAGCGGAAGAAGAAACCACCCAGCGCCTGGGTCTCTGAGGACGTGATGTGCTCTGCCTCCCTCCTCCCCAGCAGGGCTGAGGTAATGCCGCTGTGGGCCAGGACGCAGCTGGTAGCAAAAGCTGGGTTTGAGGGGAGGGCTGGTGCTGCGCCTTGCAATGCAGCTGCCCATCACCCGGCCCTGGGCACCCAGGTGGCAGCTGCAGCTGCTGCACTCCAATTTGGGTTTTTTTCCCCTATGTGCATTGAGTTGAGAAGAATTTAACCTTTTCTCTCTGATCCAGGCATCTGGCCTGAGTCACCCAGACATTTAGGCTGCCGGGAATATGCTCTGTGCTGCAGGACTGGGAGAGGAGAGCACTTTCTAGCCTAGGGGAGGATGATCCTGCAAGCCTCTGCCACGCTGGCATCTAGCTGTTGGTTTGCTTCACTCCAAAGGAGAGTGGTGGGGGTTTGGCACCACCAATCCTGAGATTTGCACAAGGGAAGGTGGTATTTCTCACACCATCGCACAAGGGTTGTGTTAAATCCCAGAATATTTCTGTGTACAGGCAATCAGCAAAGAAATGGGGTGCGTTTAGTGCATTTCTGAAGGAAATCTGTATTTTTTGTCCAAAGGCTTGATTTAAGTTTCCAGTTAGTTATATCAAAAAAATGTTTGCAGCAAAAGCTGACACAAAAACTGGTGGCTTGCTAAGTAGTTATGAGGGCTTGTCACAGCTACAGAGCACTCTGAACTGCCTAAGAATTTAAGTTCAAGCATACAGCATGTATTTTGACACAGCCCAACCTAGACTAAAAAAAAAAAAGACAGAGGCAGGCACCCAGCAGTCAGCCTCTGGCAGTCAGTCAACTCCACAGGAAGCCCAGCCTGGGTCAGTGGCTAAGCTGCTGCAAATCCTCCAGCCAAGGGCAGTGATGGGGAGCAGGGAGCCAACACCAGGCAGGCTGTGGCCTGGGTGCTGGCCTCAGCTTCAGCTAGGTGAACGGGACACAGGAAACCGGAGGCGACATCAGAAACTGCTGGCCACAGCAGATAGGGTGAAAGCACCACAAGGGATGGCTGGATCTCACAGCTTGGTTAAGGGGGAGTTGTGTGAGAAGTGGCCAAACTGCACAAGGCAGTTCCTGGGGTTATTCTGGGGAGTCGGAGCCTTGCAAGGCCAGTGGTGCTCTGGTAGTCCTTTCAGCTGAGATTGTCTAGGTAACAGTATTGAAAATACTGTGTTTGGGTATGCCACGTAGCAAAACTGGGATGCAAGGCAAAAAAGTAATTATGGTGGATTGCTTAACTGTTTGCAAGGAGTCTTGGATGGAAAACAGGAGGTCAAGAAACAGGAAAATGGGTCAGTCATGCGGTGTCAAGGGGCTGCCAAGGTGTCTCCATCAAGCAGCCCCACACTTGATCACCAGAGTGCGAGGAGGGCAGCAAACAAAACCCATTTTTCTGACCATATCACATGGATCAAACCTGCCTCTGGTCACAATGTGGGACAACAGGGTTCTTTCCCTCACCAGCAGGGCAGCATCTGGGTGGAGGCAGGGATTGAGCTTCATGGCATTGCTGTGTCAGTGCCTGTTCAGGCAGCTCACACCAGCCTCTTCCCACCACTTCCTAAAACAAACATTAATCATCTAGATCAAAAATTCATACCTGAAAATACCTTCTCTCACCACCCCACCCCCTCAGAAAAAAGAAGAGCGTATCGCAATCAGTCGTCTGTAAAGAATAACCAGTGCATAAACTCTGTAATCTTTTGCCTATAAAGGTGCTCTCTTGCTCATTATTCTCTCACAGGAAGATGAGAGGAGTACAGGAAGCTCACTTCCAATTTATTTCTCCTCATTCAAAAGGCACAAAACCACATGTAAGCCATCATCCAGGTACTTGCCAGAAAAAGGCTCAGGACATTGCATCTCAAATCAAATAGAGATTCTCTCTTTTCATGAGGGAGAAGGCAGCTAGCAGTAAAAAAAAAATTTAAAAAAAATTATAATAATTAAAAAAACCAACCAGAAACACCATGATCTGCAAATGGAAAGACTGAGTTAATAATTTATTGGATTTTCCTCTGTGTATCTGGATTTTTCAGAACAGAGCTGGGAAAACTTTTTTTTTCCCCTTGTTTTACTCAGAAAAACAGAGTCACCATCACAACCCTTTCTTTCTGAATTAAGGGTGGAAAAGTAGCTGCAACAGCACAAGCAGAACAGCTGATGTGGAGGTAAGGTGAAGACTAGGAAACAACTGGGCATGTGTAAAGAGGGTAACCTTTCTATTATTTCTTAAGAAGAGCCAGATAGCACTAATAAATCTTTATAGTAATGCCCAGGGTGACAGCCATGGCAGGGAATGGGTTAGTGCATACATGGGCTAGTTAGCTGGCATGGCTGTGAGGAAGCATATGCTGCAAGCCATGCCCTTATCATCATTCTTCACATGGCTCTTTCCTCGCAGGTTGTCAGGCTGGCACCCAAAGCTCTCGGAAACTTCCCTTTTAGGCGTTAACTGACTCTTGTCTTGCTCCTTCCCCCATTGACAATTCTCTAGAGTCTTGCCATGCCCAGGACTCCAGGAAACATAATTTTTCCAGACCCTCCATCTCTTGTCTCCAGAGATTTCACTTCACTCCCTCCTCCATCTGACATGTTCCTTGGGACAAAAGGAAATGACTGACATTCCTTGCCTGGGGAGCCCTGTAACTGGCCAAAATTAGAGCATTTGATGGGAAATCTCAGAGGCTTGTTATTCCACCCATCAGGCTTTGGGGATTTCCAATTTGACATTTATCTCTGAAAAACAGGGACTTCACAGCACGTGTACCTGCCCTGCTGGGTGAGTCTTTAGAAATCTCCTTATTAGCCCAAGCCAAACTGAAGGACACAGAAAACCCTGCTGAATGTCCCAGCTTTGGCAAGTTTATGGCTACCCCCTGGGTCTCTGCTCTCACCTTGTCTCTTAATCTTAACCTTTGCCCCATCTCTAGCAAATTTCTCTTTTTGGCCTTCTCTTTAGCAAAGGGCTGCAGGGTCCTGCAATCAGCCCATCTGCAGTGGGTCTGTACCTTCTGAGCAGGCCACCAGTGACAGCCAAAGGCACCATTCCCTCCCCAGCAAACAGCCACAGCTTCTGGGAGTTTGTACGGGACTGATGAGCCCACACCAGGGACAGGTCATTAAATCTTTTCGTTGCTGACTCCCTCCAAAAGTGGCAATGCCATGCAGCATTCATTGTGCCACCTAAGGGCCACACTAAATGTTCTCCAGAGTGAAGAACCCAAGGAAGGGTCCCAGCCAGGGTGAGGTTGGCCATGTTCTTCCCAAACACCTCCAGAAGTGACAGAGAAATAGTTGGTTACTCCTGGGCTGCCAAGTCCTACTGAGTTCTGCTCCTGCTGCTCCCCAGCACTAAGGGTGCAACCCAGCCATCTCTCTGGGTGGGAGAAAGCCCTCCATCCTGTTTCTGACACAGAAGCAAGAAGCCAGATCTAGGAGCCCAGGATGCTCCAGCAATGGGAACGCCAACAGTGGAGGCAGGGAAAAGCAAATTTCAGCCAGTTCCCAGGAGCTCAGTGTTGTTTCTGTGGCTGGATCTGTGTTAATGAGGGAGGTTTCTGGGGATCAAATCACCAAGACTTCTTGCCTTTCCCACCTTGCCACATAAAGGGTAAAGAAGAGAGTCACAGGTTGGTTTATTTGCAGTGTCATCCATATGGCAAAGGGAGATCTGGCCTTTGGGAAGATATGAGGGTTTTTCACTGCCTTCTAGCACAGAGCATGCATCACACTAGCACCATCAGCTCTGCAAGTCAATCTGACACACACAGCTCCTCAACTCTGTCCCAGAGGATACAGTGCCTAGCAGAAAAGCAAAGGAAGAATGTAAGGAAAGAGAGACCTTCCTCTCTCAGACTGAAGCACCCAGCCATATGTTCATCAAGTCAACAGTGCTTTGTTGAATCAGATTAATTAATCAAAGGCCATCTCAAAATGTCTGCAAAACCTTTGCCTAAGCATGGTTACAGGTGAGGGGAGCACACTGTATTTGAGCAGAACAGAAAAGCTCCAGGTGGTCTTTTCCCCTCCTGAGTAACATATGTGACTCTACAGAATGGTATTCCTTTCTAGGGAAACCTTAGCCAGTCTCACAAAAATCATTCTGGTCTTGACCTCCAAAAGGAGATGCCAAATACTGCAACTGTATGGTATACTATGGTCAAGGGAAGCATACAGTTCAAGCCAAGATACTGTGGCTTCGTGCTTTTGGCTTCCTTAGACACTGGCATCCTCCTGTAAAGTCCCCCTGTATGGTTTTCCCCTCTTCATGTGTGCCTTCTTTCTCCTGTTACAGTTGGTTCAGACTGGACTGAGACTGCACACCAGATACCAAGCCAGTGAGAGGTGAGGGGAAGGGAACATTTATTCAATGGCCTTTTTTTTTTTTGGTAGCAGCTTTTTACAGCACTGCCAGTATCTGGAAGACTCAAGTCAGAGGATGACTGCTGCAGCTACAACTATGGCTGCACTAACATGCAACAAGCAGCCTTCAGAGTCAGGCAAATGTAAGCCACATCACCCCTCTGTCCTCTCCAAAATGAGATCATTATGGCCTGCAACTCTGGCACATTCATACAGCAGCCACTGCCTGAAATGCTGCAGCCAAAAAGGGAATCAACATCACTGACAAGAAAAGTACTAACAAGATCTGCTTCCTCTGCTTAAACAAAGCTGTAATGGGTGTCGACAACAAACAGCTGGAAGTGGCCAGGTGCATCCATATCCCTGCCCAGCTCACAAATGATGGGTCGAAGGTTAAATGGCAACAATTAAGCATACTTCACTGGGACAGAGTAAGCCCAGCCAACGTGAATGGGTTGATATGACTTTGGTCGGAATTGGAAGGTCTCTGCTGGCAGGTCTTTTAGCAGGTTTTCTAAACAAAGGAAGACGCCGTTCATTCCCACAACAGAGAAGGGGAGCCAAAGCTGAAAAAGACTCAAGCCGGAGGTATCATGTGTCCAGCTGGAGTGTGACACCAGAGACAGCCAGTCTCATGGTGCAGCACCATGGAAACAGCCACGGTTTGCAGTGTGGAGGGCTCTATCACCAGGTGTGGGGGTGCATGGCTTTTTTTCCTTCTGTAGCTGGTTTCCTCGGGCAGCCTGCTGCACAACGTGGCTGCACTGCCTCCTGGGCTAACATCAGCGTTGAAGAGTCATCTGAAGAGATGGAAAGTCCTAGGGGAGCAAGAGCCCCGAGGTACTTGGGAGGACAGAGTGAGAAGGGAGGCATAGCTTTGCATCAGATGACATTGGCATTACCCACTTAAGCTGTGGGTAGAAAACGGGATGCCAGGGAAAGACTCCTGTCCTCTCTTCTCGTGTAAATCTCCTACAGTTTCCTGCTCCTCTCCAAAGCAGGACCCCAGACCTCCTTTCAAACTCTTCCTCTCTTTCTCCCCCCTCCCTAAATGTCAACCTCAGCATGCATCATCTAAATTTCCATCCTCTCCCTCACAACCAGCCCCACCTCCTGCTCCTTACAGCCCTGGCCTCCTACAGCACTCAAACCCAGACCCCAACACAGGAGCTCTCAATCCCCCTGCCCTCCTGCTATATACCGCTGCTGCTCCCTCGGGGAAGGGTCCCAGCCCCACTGCCGTATGTCCCCAGTCTTGTGCTCCCCACCTCCCCAGCAATCCTTTATCTTCCTATTATTGCTCCTTCCCCAGCTAATTGTTCATTCCCACCCTGTCCCTGGCCAGGGATCAACCGTTTGTCAGTGAGATGGGCACAGAGACTCAACATTCAACATCACTTGAAGCAGTAGGAAGTTCCCACCCGCCCCACTCTCATTCCTGTCCACCATTGGGAAGTTGTGCCAAATGCCACATCTAGCCAGGCCCACCCTCTGCAGACAGAATGTTCTAGCCAAGAAGCATCATCTTCCACTTGAGCTTTTTTCCTACATTTTTCCCCCAAATGAATTGCTGGTATCACCTTTGCTCCCCCCACCCTTTACCTCAGCCTTACTTTTCCATCAACAACTGGATAAAACAGCTCCTGCCTGCTCCTGTGTTATAGCCCTCAGCATTAGTTTTTACCATTTCCATACATCTTCCTCCGCACCCTAGATAACTGTACTAAAAGCCAGGCTAGCAGGCTATACAGCATCTATCTCTTTTCTTCCCCTTATTTCCAGGAAATCCTCAGCAGGAGTGCAGAAGGCAGGAAATGGACAATAGCATGTGATCCAATCACCTGCACAACTGGTTTTATCTGAACAACGGAGGGCATTGGTGGGCATTGCCCGTCATTTCCCAATCCCTATCACTCACCATCTCCATGTGGATCCAGCGTCTACAGGTGAAACAGATGTGCTGCTCCTGACTCCCTCAAATCAAAAAATCCTTCTTTATTCTATTTCCAAAAGCTTGTTGTTTTTTTTCCTTCAACATCATACTGACTTTTTACAACTCCATCAAACCAGTTTTACAACTCTATAGCTATCTCAAGATCAAATCCAAGTCCAAATTCAGCCCAAGGGAAAAAGCTGCTCACTCCCACAATTATGTGTTCTGATTCTTGACAATTCTTTTCCATTTTTATTTTTAAATTAGAATGCTAGATTTTTGATAGCTGGTGCAGAAGCAACATACTGTTTTCTACCCTTTCCTTGATGTCAGAAAGACTCGTCCCCAGGCTTGAAGAGCTTGCTGGATTCCTGTTTTCTGAGAGAAGGAGAAGATGAAGAGGTGATGAAGTGATAACTGAGACAGCTGTGGGAGATACAAGCTTGGTTCAAAGCCTGCTGGAGTCAGTGGAAAGCTATCACTGACTGCTTTGGCCTTTGGAGTCTCCCTTGGTTCTAAAAGCTTTAGGTTCTTCCCAAACTTTGGATTTCCAATGGCTGTCTTAAAAGTAAATTGTTAGTCTGATTCTGATCCTGCTGAGCACGTTCAACCTTTACTGCTTTGAGCAGTAGTGGCAAACAGTCAGCTGTGCTCAGGATGAGGCTGTTGTGCAAATGTTTTCAAATGCAGCGCAAACAATTCTTAATTATAGTTTTTCATACTGACAGACTTCTCTGAAGTCCAGGGCACACACTCATGAATTAATCCTCCTACATCACTTGTCAAAAAGGCAAACCCTAGCAATCTGACTTCTCAGATGAAACAACCGAGGAAGAGAAGTTAAATGACATGATCAAACCACAGATGCAAGTGAGTGTTACAGTCAATATGAAAAGGCTGCTCTTTGCATGGCAATAAACCAGATGTCTTTCAGCTTGGCGCCTCTCAGTCCCTACTAAACACATGGTTCAGTCTTACTGAAGATAGTCACATACATGAAATTAGGCAGGCACACAACTGCTTTATAAAACTGGGACCCAAATATCTCAGATTCACATTCACATTTTTAGATGCTGGTCAAGCACAGTGCTGAAGCGTGACGTCCAGTGCATTTACCATACCCGAAGTGGCCACAAAATAGCCAGTCAGCCCAGGTATCTCAGGAGCAAGCTTTGCTGAACTGAGCCCCCAAGGAGGGCCTGAATTTCCCCAGGTTGCCTGAGCTTGAGCTGTTGGAACTGAGTGGAAAAAGAAGAGAATGATATTCCCAGGCACTCAGGTTTGTCCCTCCTCCCTCCTGCTTGAATGGGGAACACCTTTCAATCAGTGACCTCAGATTAATAAAAGTGACTCACATTTTGGATTTTAATTTGAGGGGATTATCTGAGTTGGATGGGAGATTTTAGCCTCTTTTTGCAAGTCAGTATTTGTCAACTTGTTAGCAGATCCCTTGATACCAACAGAAGATCACTGTTTTCTGTAGGTAAAATATAAAGGTTCAGCTTTTCCAAAGAACACCTCATGCAGCAGTTCTTTAGACACACCTATGGGAGGCAGACGGATTTGCACTGGAGGTTAACAACAGCCAAGAGAACAATGCAAAACCCTTCTACTTCCCATAATGGAAATGTGATTATTGCTAAAATAACTGGTTTAATGATGGACTTGCTTAAATAATGGCTTTGATTTCCAAAGAAAACAAATACTGCAGGCTTATGATGACACACAACTACCATATCACCTGGTGCCATGACAGGAATCCTTTTTGCATTTCCTGCATCCTCCCTGCATTTCCTGCAGGGAATGCATTTTTGGAATGCAACATGAACATTGCAAAGGCAATCTTTGTATCAAGGCTATGGGCCTCAAGTCATACAGCTGCACTTAATGCAGCCTGAGGATTTGCAGGTACCTCACCAAGGATCTCTTCTGGATATAAAACATTCAAACACATGGAAAGAAGCATTGTGCACTGAGGTAACCTGGCAAAAAGAGACTGCCAAAGATCCTTTCTTTCTTCTCTTTAGAAAGCCACGTTTGAATTGAATAAAACCAGCAGATCTCTAGGATCCAAGCGATACTTTACAAGAATTGGCAGGGGCTGGGCACAGACTCCAGCAACTTACTTTGGCCAATGTGTGTGGCTGGAGAGCTAGTGGAGGAAGGTAGTGGAAGTGGACAGATCGACATCATCTGTCTTAATGGCCACCACAAGCATGGGTTCTCCTATAGATCAGAGCCCACAGAAGGTCTGGGAGATAGTAGAATGCACACTGCACAACCTGTTGTCTACGACTAACGGATGTCAAGCTACCAAGATCTTCTCTAAAGATGGCAAGACAAGCCACCAGTCAAAAACTCCCCACATGGACTGGAATCATCCTTAGGGGATGGCACTATGTAATTCAAATGATACTGCAGTGACAACTGGACAACTATGGGGAAAACTCATATCCTTGGAGTGGACTGGAGAATGAAAGCCATCCTGAAGATGAACACAGTGGCATGCTTTCAAAGACCAGGGCATATTGCAGTAAATAAGGTACAGTACAGACCACCCAAAACTATTAATATAACTACTGTTTACCCTGTGGGAGAGACCAAAATGTGCAGAATGCTTTCTAAGCATTGCTCCATACCCAAAAAGTTTCCAGTTCAATCTGAGTGGTGTTTTTTTTAAAGATGATGTTTTGCTATGAATTGCATGACAAAGAGGCTAATAAAGGTGTCCTGGAAGGCAATACTTTGTACTGAGTTTCTGCAGTTCCCCCCTTGCCACATCCTTTAACCCATCATCTTAGCTTCTCCCTCTAGTCCCAAAAGGCAGCACCATCACAGATGGGGACCAAGCCCAGTCCTTCTGAATTCAGTCCTGTCCTTCAACCACAAAGGTGTCTTCATCTCCTGTGCTCACAGTCTGCTGAAACAGTACTCACAGCAGTGCAGAACATTGGATCAATGAGGATTCAATCAGACCAGCCTGGGCAGGAATTTTATATTCAGGGTGTCCTCCCAAGGAGTCTGCTGGATTTGGCCCCCTGGTTTTTGAGGTGCAGGCTTTCTTGAGTGCCTGACTTGAGCAACTCACCGGCACCAATGATTTGATTGAACAGTGCTCGGTTTAGCCTGGTTTTCTATGAAAACAGGAGCTTACGGGTTATGCTACCTGTTATCTGTTTGTTCATCTCTCTGCTTCCCGTAATATGTTTTGAACTGGTTAGCTAATTCCAAACAAAAGTAGGACAGAGGTCTCAGGGAAAATTAGGTTAACAGAAATCAGTGCTTGTTCCAAGGCACAGACAGGGAGAAGCACAGCCCTTTGGGCAGCAGTCAGCATTGGCAAGTGGTCCACTCATCTAGGTACTATTTTTGCCTGCCAGAGGTATCCACCAGGACACAAATGAGAGATGGTAAATACTAATAGGACTGCATGAGATAGGGCCAAAAGAGTGAATCCACAGGAACGGAGACTTCACAGAACATTGTACTTTTTGTTAAAATTGGTAGAAGTTCCTTGTGATTCATGTGCCCTGCTAGCAGGCAAAAAAGGCCATAGTTTTCCTGGTGATTCAACACCAACAACACAGCTGGTCCCTTTGAAATTCTGCCAGCTCTAACTAGAGGACTCCATTTTCTTTGCTGGCAGAGGGAAGAGCTCCTGGTTACCAAGGGCCAACACTCTGGTAAACACCCAGGTTGCTGCCTCAACATCACAGAGAAGGAATTATGAAGAAAACAGCTGAACTAAGTTATGGCATGGCATTCACTGTTGTCCACCCTTTCCCAAGTCTGTGTCAATCCCAGCAAGAACTTCTTCATGCCATACAGGGGGCAGAGCTGCATTGCAATGTTTAATCCTGAGGCACTCCTGGCTGTTCTGGTACTCACTGAAAATGTAGAAGGCTCTTGTGGCCTTTCAGTGACAAAGGACTCGCTCTTGGCAGTAGCTGCTTGTTATCAACACACTGTAAAAATCTCCAGGTATAAATACGAGTTAATTTCCCTCAGAAATTGACATTATCTTAGGCAAGATATCTGGGGGGAACCCAGAAAGACAGGTAGTCAAAAATGTCTCAACCTTCTTTAATCAGGAAAGAAAAAGCTACAAGCCATCTAGCATTTAAGAACATGATGGCAATTAGGAGGGATAGTAATGCATGCGTACATTACTCAGCATTTGGTCAAAGTTACCATTTTACAAAGTGGTATTTTTACTGGTTTTGCCCCCAACATGTCAAATAATCCCTCAGAGCAGAGAGCAGAGATCTGCCACATCCCTGCTAGCTGCGGACTGAGGGGTTTCTTTAGATTGTTTTCCCATTGCCCTTTCATGCTGCATGGACCCCACATGTCTCATGGACTGTTACTCTGTGGTCCATATTCCACACGTTAAAAATGCTAATCTAGCCCATACCAGCTATGTGAATGCATGAACACCATTTTAACTGCCCCTACTATTTCCAGGCCCGTGTGTCCTACTTTCTCCCAGACAATCTTTTCAAATGTTTCACTATCTTAACAAGTGGAAAACATCTAATCTAAATTTCCCTTCCCGTAATTTCAGCCTGCTGCTTTTATCTTACCCACCATGGACAAAGAGAACAGATTACGTCTTTCTCTCCTGAAGCACTCTTGTAATTACGTGAAAAAGGATCATATGACCCTGGAGTCGCCTCTTCTCTAAATTAAAACAACCCTGGCTTTTGTTCAGCCTTCTTCGTAGGTCCTGCTGCCTGTGTAACTTCTTTGTATTGAGATAGGCCTACCAGCCAGATAAAGCAAAAATGCAACAGTCTACCTTCTCATTAGAGCTGAGCAGTGATTACTGCAGCTACCTGTCACCAAGTGTGAAAAAAATGTTCCGGGCCTATAAACCATATATTTTTGGGACCCAGAGCTAGAAATACGTAGATTCAAACTGAAGTTCTGCTGCTGCCAGTCTGTCTGGTCCTAGGCAAATTGAATCCCAGTTCACAGCTCTGTCACTTGACAGACAGGTCTAGAAATAACAATTTGCTTAACTTAGCATAGCATGACGAAGGTAATATAAAGTTGGAGATTGTGCAGATGTTGTAAAGTCTGGTGGAAGAGCTCACTGTTATGACAGACTTCCATGTGGATAGGTGTTCTCTCTTAGAAGCTATTTTTTAAATTTTGTCCCAAAATACTACTGGTGTCTTTAAAAATCAAAGTTCTTTGAGACTGACAACATCAAACTGCTGGGATATCAGTAGCTTCCAAGCAAATGTGGGGAAGTGAAGGACTTCAGTATACCAAGAATCCCATGGGTAACTATTGATATTTGAAGCCCTCCAAGTGAATGATTAAACCAATTTGCCTAACATTGCTGTGACACACAGCTTTGCTAGTATCAAGATGTCTGAGCCTGCTGGGAGGATTCTCTCTACAGTAGGTGTACTCCTCCTTCCTAGATGATTACGAGTATCAGAACGCTTTCTGGTTCAGGCTGGTCTTTTCATTTTTCTATCACTGCAGGAGAGATCCACATGGAATCACTCAAATGCTTACTGATAAGACTTCTCCTCCAGACTGGAACTTTCTACACAATCACCTTACTTTAGTTGTACTGGCCAAGAGACTGTATCAAAACTTCGTATGGAGCTTTATAGGCTTCCTAACTTAAAAAAGAGAAGGATTGGGTTTGTTCTGGTTTTAATACATTAAAGAGAGACCTCTCTGCAAGAACAATCACAGAGAGCACCATTTCAGAGCATTTTCTGAAATAGTGTGGGCATATTAAAAGACACCAACATTACTTCTTTTCACTCTCTATTGAAAGGATGAGTCCCACATGGGTAGATGTTAGCAAGCAAAAAGAAGCCTGTATTTTTTTGTAAAAGGGAGTGGGCACTGATGTAAATTACAATCTCCAGGTAAGCCAAGCCCACTTGCAAACATTCTTCACGTTGCACGTCCACTCAATTCGTATCTGTCTACCTGCGGTTTACTCAGGCACTACAGTCACTTATGTGTGGTAGCAGGGGTGCTGAGGTGTATCTCACAGCTCTTGCTGCCTAGTACTCTAGGGATTACTTTGAGGAGCATGGTGACAGAACCTGTCTGTTCTGCTCCCAGCCTCCATCTTTGAGACAATCAGTTTATTTAACTGAGCTATACCCTGCTCAGCATGTTCAACCTGTGTTAACCATAGCTCACTCACAGGTAGATAAAGTAGTCCAGCCTTCAGCTGTGCATATTGCACCAGGATTCAGATTGGAAGGACAGAGATGGTGAGGACACCATGCCAGACAGATGCAGAGGTAGCTGACTAGCACTGCTGCAAATTTCCCTTGTGCGATTAGCACAGACCTGCAGCTCACTACCCTAAGGAGCAGCAATGCCTCCTGAATTTTAGCAAGAGACATTGTATAACAGGGGAACTTTTCATCTTGCACTACCAAGACAAGCAAGTTTTCTAGGGCTTGAGGGAAGAGCAACTAAGGCAGAAACAAAGGCCTATTATCAGTACTCATTTCAATGCAACTCCAGGCAAAGGAAGCCCTGAAAGAGGTTATTTATGGAGACTGGAAGAAGGAACAACTTTTCCAGGCAAGTGGGACAAGACTGTTTTTCTACAGAAAAGAGATGTTTATCTAAGCAATGCATCAATAATTAGGAGAGGTCAGTTACTGGAGTTGATAACTCAGCCTTCCTTAGAAATATCACTTATTATTTTGGGCTTTTAATTTATGAAAAATCCTCTAGGAGTTAATCCCAAACTCAGGAGCTGAATTAGGACAGAGGAGTTTGCTCACAACAAAAGAGCAACAAGGCTTGCTGCCTCTAACCCCAAGGAGGCCAAGCACAGCCATCACAGAGTTCCCTTCATTAACACAGCCGTCTGGACTTTCGCTGCAGGCTGTGTGGGTCAATGTCATAAGTAGCGTAACTGGTATTGCAGTGGGTCACAGATAAAGAGATAAAGAACAAAATACCTAGAAGTTACATGCTTACTATGTGCCAGCATTGATGGTTCTCCACCCAGGTTAATGAGGTCCACAGTAAATCAGCAGTGCTCTCCTTCCCCATTGGGCAATGCAGGGGTCAAGCTCAGCAGGGCAGCACAGGGAAAAGGGGCTAGCTGTCCAGTCAGAGCTTCCCACTGGCATGAGCACAGCAACAAGACATGAGGGGATGCACTAATCTGAGAGTGGTCTGCTTGCATTCGCCTTGGATCCAAGCTGGGAGAGGTAAAAGAAATCACCCCAGAAAGGGAAGTGGTCCCTATTAGCCTCCCCCCTCTCTTATGCCTGCCCAAGGCCATGTCTTTTCTCCACCTCTGGGCTAGGCCTGGCATGGGACTGCAAGGTAAGAAGGTACTTTCCTCAGGTAGCTGTCTTGTGTTGGACTCCGTTGTCCTTCATACAAATCTGATGCAATAGGTACTTCTGGTTGTCTTCTCCATCACATAAGGCCTTGGACAGGTTAGGAGGTTAAGAGGCACAGTAATGTTCCATGCTCAGCTGAAATCATCCTGGATTTCTCCAAGTTAAACATGTCCAGGTCTGACTGTAGAGGACCAAGTAGAAGACGCAGAGAATACCTGCCCAAGGAATAGTGGGGTGGCCCTGAAAGATTGATCTCTGCCACCTGGCTTTATGGGCTTTCATGCTAGAGAAGTTCAAGCCTGCCTTAAAGCAATACTTAGCTCCCATTTGATACTCAGTTCTCTGCAAGAAAACCTGGGTTCAGAACACAAGTGCAACCCTGGCTGAATCCTAGAGAAAATCTCACTCTGCACCTCCAGAAGAGAGCTTATTGTATACAGAAAAGAGAAGCAACTAAGAGAAAGCTGTAGAGAATTATAACTTAGGAAAGAGGATCTGGGTATTTTATTAGCATCCTTTCAGATCCTAATTTTCTTGGGGAAAGTATTAATTGAGCTAGTTAGTACCTGTGAAGTGAAAAGTCAACCCAGCTAGGTCTTTCTCACGTAAACCTTCATCTGTATACTCACACTGTCTCCTTTCCATGCTCTTTGTAGCACACATCTCCCAGTTCTCAGCAGCATCGTGCCTGAAATAACCACAGAGGCAGAAGCTGCCTTATGTCATCCCGTCTGTGAAAACATGCAAGCAGAGCATTTGTTTTTTGCCTAATTAACTAAAAAAGGATTTACTAAAAGGAATATTTCACTTTCAAATTTAAAAAATACCATTCACAAAGGCCAAGTGGACATTCTGAGAGGAACAACTGCAATTACAGTGGCCAAGTAATAAGCACAAGCAATTAATACACTCTTTAAATATTTTAAATATAATTTTTATGGCCTGTTGATAGGAAAGTTTTTTTAAATCAGACCTTTGGAATAAAACAATTTTACTATACAAAAATGATTGGAGGATTTCAGTGTGTGTGTTATCTTTAACATGTCCCTTCTTCTGAAATCATTAAGCCATTGCAGATTTCCCGGGGGGGGAAAAAAAAAAAAAGGAAAAATCCATTCACCAAGCTTCTAAGAAATACATCTTCTAAAAAAAGAATAAGGAACACATCTGAATGTCTTCTTTTTAACTTCATTCAAACAGGCATAGTGGCCTGTTACCCGGTTTGTGTTACAGCTACTTGCAAGACGAGTGGAGAACATTTTGATACAGTAAAATTTATCTCCTCCTAGTGTTGATATAAATAATGACGCAAGGTGTCATGACATCAAACATCAGGCCTAAATGTTTTTTAAAATCAAGCAGTATGAAGCAGCTCTCTAATGCCCTTCCAGATAGCCATAAGCGCCTGCTCTGCCCTTTGTATTCTTGCTGTGCAGCTCTCAAAGGCTGCAGTCTCTCAGCCAGGCCAAGACAGCTGATGGACTCCACCCTGGTGAGGTCAGGAGCTGTGTTAAGCATATTTGGGTGTGGAGTGGGTAAATCCAGAGTGGACAGCACAGACCTGCTTCCCAGAGAGATAAACCACTATGTTGCTCTCCCTCGGCTTTCTCCAGCAAAGCAAAAACATGAAACCAACTTTCTTGATGCTCATCCACTGCCTAGTAGGGCACCTGAACATGACTCTGCTTCAAGCATGTCCTCAGGCCCTGGGTATGAAGAAGACTCATGTGACTCTTAACCACTGGTAAACACAGAGACGACACTGGTTCTTGCAGGTATTCTCATCAGTGCCACACAATAAATATTTATATACAGTGCAGGTTGTTTTCATGAGATGAGGAATGCAAACTGGCTAGGAAAAACAGGGAAGAAATACTGAGTTTGATAAGCTGTTAATCAGATTTTCATATGGAACAGCTGAGAGAATGGAAACCAGAGGATATTTACATGTTCTGGCCTACTGGGAACATACCAAGAGGCTGCATTACATTCAGGAATGTTGCCTTGTGTGCAAACCAGAAAACCACTTGTTGCTTGCTGACCCAGCAGCAGAACTAGAGAGAGCAAGGGCAGCACTCAGCATGAGAGATTTGTGAAAACATTACAGTGGAAAAACAAGCCTGCTGCACACCTTTCTCAAACCTACCGATGGCACTGCACTACGCAATGGAAACCCTACTGCCATTGAAAATGAGTGGTGAGTTACACTCTCCTGTGCTTTTGAAAACTGCCTTTCTGAGGAAGGAATTTAAGCTGAAGGATTTACGGAGGAACAGAAGGAAATGTCCTTGGTTTACCCTTCATGCAATAGGAAACTGAAAGATGTGATTCACAAATGGGATCGTCCCCCCCAGCCATGGGGCAGGTACTGTGCTTTCTCATTTTCCAAAGCTCTGAGTCACTTTCTCTGTGTTTAAGCAAACATCACAAATTAAATTTAAGCTGCTCTTGAAAGGCATTGTCTTTTGGTACAGATGGTTACCTTCCTTTCATTATCACCATCTCCACTTAAGAATACAAAGGAAATAAAAAAATCCTATCCAGCGCTTGCCCACATTCACAAGTCACAAACAGATCAGATTAAAAGTGTTTCCTGTTCCACAGGAAAATGAAAATGGATGAAAATGTTGCATGCAGGGAGTAAAACACATAAATGCACTAACACATGCAAATTGCCTTCTTGCATTTTGCTTCCATGGAGCTTTGGTTTCCACCAGTAACAAAAGTTTTTAATAAACCATTTCAACTCAGGCAGCTCTGGCAGTCACAGCTACATAAATTGAAAATTTCATTTGATTCATCAATTCAGTACCAAAATTAAAATTTCCCATCAAAAAGCATTTGTAACAGATACTATCCACTATTATTTCTCCTACAAGATCAACACTGTCATTCCCAGATGTCCAATACCATCTGTGAGTTGTGAAATTTACGTCTATGAAGCTCAACTCCTGTTTACCATTCTGTGTGTTGATAGACCTGTGAGTGCCAGGCAAGAGCTGGAGGTACAATCCTTTCACTTCACCACTGACTCTGCCACATGCAAAGAAGGATATATCCCCAGACTTCTAGAAGAACATGAATGAGAAAATACCGGGGCGTCCAGTGAATTCAAGTCCCAGGCAAAAAATGCAGAGCTGAAAGAACAGCCTTCTCAACAAATTTTATCTCAGCCACCTAGCTGTACTCATAAGCAGTTTTCTCAAATTTACTTGCTGTATAAAATAATTTGCTGAATTATTTCAGGGAATCATTTCAGGCCTTCACTGAGTTCCAGTGCAGTTTGTTGTACATTTTAGCTCTGCACTGTGTTGAACTCTTTTGCTCAATTATGAAAATCATGTTCACCTTTCTGTTCCTTGACTACACAAAAGAAATATAAAATTAAAGCTTCTTCTTGACTACTCAGGCTAGCAAGAACAAAACCTGCTTTTTACGACTAATCAGTTCAAATCCTGGCCTGTGTGGTCATTCCTGATGAGAAAGCAAATACAGGAAAAGTTCAAACAATAAAAATAAAAGCTTTTAAAAATGTAAAGAAATATTTCAGCACAACATGGCTATGAACAACATTACTTCATCCATATAGTAAGATAAACAAAGGAGAACCTCAGATATTGTGGAGTTTGCCATCTCATTCCCTGCCTTCAGCTGAAATAAAATTTGTTCCTAAGAGAAAAAACACCCACATGTTAAACCAATCTTAAACCAGCAATAACTGCATCAGTAATCACACTTCATGTGTGCTTCTGCTGTAGAAACTATGAGAATTATACATGCCATACTGCAAAAACACTTTAGCATGTATCATGCTCAGTTGTCCCAATACAAAAAATGTAACCAAGAATACCACTTGCAAATGAACATGTAACATGTACGCAGTGCAGATGCTTCATTCTTTCTACACCACTCTTTTAATGTGCTTGTTAGAACAACTTTTTCTATCTCATTTTAGACAGTTGTTCTTCCTGGGCTTGTCTTGTAATAAAAATTGTCTGTAATTGTGAGAAAAAGCATGAATGCTCCATAGGCATGAATCCATAATTTCTTTCTTCACCTTAATTCCATGCAGAGGCCCTCCAAATCAATTATTCAGGGTGGAGGAAGGAATGTGCTGCCGCTATTAAGAGGAATCATGAAGGATATTGCCTTGCCAATTTAGATTGTCTTCCATAAACCAGCCTTTCCTCGGAGCTCATTTGTCTCCCACGGGTAAAACACTGGATGCACTGACACCTATGGAAATTCTACCTTTACACTTGTTTTGGCCAATACTTAATTCCGCACAGGTATACGGTCTCAGCCATCACAAAATCCCACCCCTAGGTAACCATGCAGCAGTAAGACCTACACAGCTGGGCATACAGCTCTAATGGGGTGACAGTGCTTGGCACTGTACACCCCTGGCACAAAGCTTGGTTTTACCCAAAAGAACACTACAAAAAAAAGCCACAGGGCTCTCTTCTAGAGGAGGACTGCAGATTTATAGCCGTACAATTTCAAATTTGATCCTGCAAATGCTGGAAGGTGGGTGACGTACTGAGTGATTTGCCCCACGGCAGCCTAGTGGGGACAAAGAGTCCCAGGTCTCCAGAAGCAACCAGGATACTTTTTTATTGTATTCAGGCACTGAGGCAGAGAGAGAGGTACCACGTTTCACGCACTGAAGTCTGGTAACTTTAAAGAGCACTTCTCCTCGGCCGTGCACTCACTCACTCACTCATTCGTCCATCCATCCATCCATCCATTCGTTCGTTCGTTCGTTCGTTCATCCCTCCCTCCCACTCCAGCAGAATAAACCCCAGGAATTAAACACCCTTCGCCGCGGTTCAGTTCGCTGCTGGCCCAGGCAGTGGGGCGAGCTGCTGAGGCCGCCCCACCGGCCCTAACGGCCGCCCAACGGCCGCCCCTCCGAGGGAGGCTCCACCGCCCCGCCCCAGGGCCGTCCGCCCGCGCTCTCACGCAACCGGGGGCGGACTGCTGCGTTTGCCTTCCGCCCGGCCTGCCGCTCGCCATGCTGCCCCCG
>NW_010972623.1:294147-355215 GCF_000737465.1 Haliaeetus leucocephalus
CGGTGTGGCGCTTGTGGCTGGGCGTGGCGTGCGCTGCCCGCCGGGGCAGGGGCTGTCGTTGTCGCGACATCCTCTTTCACGGGCCTGTTTGGAAGCACGGGCACGCCTCGTGCTGAGGGTCGTTCCCGGGTCTTCTCCAGAATCGTGTGACAGCTTCTTTGGACGGGAGGAGTCATCCGGCAGCGGCCCAGTATATATGCATCAGTGGCAGAAAACTGCTGGGCTTCTCTTTTCCTGCAAGAAATTCGGCATTGGATGGGTCACCGGTGCAGGATTACTGCTAGTTCAGGATCCTGTGGGGATTTAGAAACTAAATGCTAAAAGAATCTGTGATACATGGCGACCAAAACTAGATGCGTAATACTCCAAAGGGTCATTGGGAAACAAGACCTTTGGTCTTGGCCATCTGTATTTTGTGGCTTGAGTTGTATGCTGTGCATGCCTGCTGATGCTTGTGAAATAAGACATGTCTAAAATCCATCCTGCAGCCACCTCTGTGCAAATACAGGCTAAGGCCGAAGATTTGGTTTGGCCTTAATTTTTCTAGTTTTATCTGAGAGGCGAGTAGCATGTTTCAGGTTATTGAGGCAGTTGCAAAAGTAAGCATATTCTGGGACTTCTGAAGGGGTTTTATGTTATATGAATAGAAGAACTGTTCTTGACCAGCCTTCGGGAAGCAGCCAGTGAAGGGCAAGGATGCAGACTTTAGCAGTCTTGTGCTGGAAGGAATTAGTCTTTTCCCAAGCCTTGGCATGTTTTTCTTTCTTTTGCCAACCATATGTAATTTGCTAACACTGATGTAAGATTGTAATTAGGAAACAGATTGCAGTAGTGCGAGTTGGTCGGGTAAGGGCAATGCAGGCCAGGCAGACGTTGGTGCTGCCTCTGCTTCAGTGGCATTGGCAGCCTTGCCTTTGAGTAGTGTGTTTAGCTGACTCTCTTCTTATTGCTTTGACTTTTTGCATCCTGCTGCTGTCTTCCTGAGGAAGGGGTATGAGAAAAGGAAAATCCTGCTTTGTTATGGGCTAATATAAACAATTGAGTGTGTGTCCTGGTTTTGGCTGGGACAGAGTTAATTTTCTTCTTAGTAGCTGGTACAGTGTGTTTTGCATTTAGTGTGAGAATAATGTTGATAACACACTGATGTTTTAGTTGTTGCTAAGTAGCGCTTATCCTAAGTTAAGGATTTTTCAGTGTGTCATGCTCTGCCAGCAAGCAGGTGTACAAGAAGCCGGGAGGGAGCATGGCCAGGACAGCTGACCTGAACTAGCCAAAGGGATATTCCATACCATAGAACGTCATCCTCAATATATAAACTGGGGGGAGTTGGCTGGGAGGGGCAGATCACTGCTTGGGCACTGGTCAGTGGGTGGTAAGCAATTGCCATGCGCATCACTTGTCTTTTCTTGGGTTTTATCTCTCTCTTTTTATCTTCCTTTTCATTACTATTACTACTACTATTATTTTATTTTACTTTATTTCAGTTATTAAACTATTCTTATGCCAACCCACAAGTGTTACTTTTTTTTCCCCTGTTTTCCTTCCCACCCCACCGGGGCAGGGAGGAGTAAGCAAGTGGCTGCATTGTGCTTAGTTGTTGGTTGGGGTTAAACCATGACAGTGTGACAAATAAAGGTCTGTTGCACTGCCAAAAGGAGTTGCAGCAAATAATGCACATGGGAACTATTTCCAAAGAAAAAAGTCACAAGATACTTCTGTAGTGGAGATCATGAAGTACCCCCATCTCCCAGCCCCCAGTAAAAAAAATCCATCTATAGCATCTCACTGTTTTAAAAAAAGTTTAGAAATTAGACAGAAGACTTTTTTTGGCTTGAGAATTAGTTTTAGTTATTTTTCTTAATATTTTCTCTCAGGTACTTGCATCCCTTGCTACAGGGCCCAGACAAAATAATAGCATTTTCTACGAAATTCGCACATATGATATTAAGCCATCGAAGATGAAGGACTTTGTGGAAATGGTCAACAAGTACTTTCACCTTCGCACAGCTCACTCAGAGCTGGTGGGATTCTGGTCGGCGGAGCTGGGAGCAATGAATAAGGTGGTCCACATTTGGAAGTACGGTACGCTCAGCATCCCTTTGCGCTGATCTGCTCTCTCTGTGGTCCCTGTCTCTGAGGCAAAAAGGCGAGGAGAATATGCTTACCCAGCTTTTATTTGTTGCTCCTACTATAAAGAAGTGTCAAAAAAAATCTTGCACCTGTATTGATTACCAAAAAGAACACTGCAGAGCCTGTCAGGACAATTTTGACATGTTGTGATAAGGGAGTTGCAACTGTTCTTAAGCAGCAATCTCTGCTCAAAATAGGTATAATAGAGGAACTGCGGCAGAGTGCTTTTTTTCATGGGAAATATCTTTAATTTAGGGTCAGTTCCTGAACCACAAATGTCTTCAGAATTTCAAAATGGATGGAAAAAAATGTCAAGACCTCCTTAGTAAGATAATACATATAAGTGCAGACAATCTACATGCAGTCTGTGTATGTTTACATGCATATATAATTGTTCTCAAATTTTAGTGCAGTTCACTCCCCTAAAACAATGAAGACACAGTTTGCATGCTTAAACTCCTTTTGCAGCTGGACTGTGTTGAGGTGGGAAGCCACTGCACCAGCTCTGACTGCCCAAGCACACGAAGTGTTTCATTGCTGCTTCAGCCTTGGTGGCAACAGGCATCTGGCAGTATAATCAACTTTTTATGTTGTTGGAGTTGGTGCTGACCTGGAAGGTGCTGGTGAGCCAAGAAAAGCCACAATTATGCGAGAAACTAGGTGTGCTGGCTGTGACCTTTGTGGAGCCCAAGGGAACTTGATATTTGGGTTATGGAGAGGTGGGAAGGCACAGCAGTATCATTTCTTTGTATACCTGCTACAGTCTCGGGTATATCTGTATGCTGAGAGAGAGAATTTTGTTTCTGAAGTCCTCAGTCTGCTCGTTGAAATCCAGCCTGTTCAGAGTACCCCTTTAGAATAAAGAGTCACCCCTTTTGTCCTGGAGGGTTGAAGGGACCAGCTGTTTGTCAACGGGAATATTATGAATTTATGTGCATGTATGGTTAATAAACTGTCCTGCTTCTCAGAACTTTCTAGCCTTGTCTATTGTTTCTTTCTCTCTAAAAAAACCGCCCTATTTTTAATAATCTGTGAGAAACTTTTAAAATGCAAAACTAAGGAACAAACCTGTAGTTTTTATTTGTTTCCTAACGGTGTTTACATGTGTAATGTACAACATCCTTTCTCCTTGATTAATCAGACCCCTGCGTATATCTCTTTAGTAGTTAAAAATAATTGGTTTATTTTTCTCTTAGTCGCAGGATACTAATATTTCTCAAAATACTTCCCATTCTCAGATGCTGGATTTTTCTCTTGTATTATTGAAAGCTGCCTGCATAAACATACTGCTTAAGATGCCACTGCAGCCTAACCAGTTGAAATTCAGACACTCTTAATTTGGTGGATTTGTTTTTATTTAAGAAAAAAAAAAAGAAGATAAGATTTAGATTTTGGGCATTTAATAACTGTTTACGTAGCTGAACAAACAAACATTACTTCTACACTTGTCATTTTAACATAATTTTATATAAGCCAAAACTCACATTTTTCTTAATTTTCTCTTGATAGGCTAATATTCCTTCTGAATTTTCTTTTCCACTTCACTTCCATATCCACTGTGCTTTCTCCAAATCTCCTTATCTTTCATAAATGTTGCCACATCCAGTATTCCTGCGGATGCCATATATGAATCTTCTTAATGGTAACATTGCTTAACATATTTTAACTTTTATATAAACTTTCTCGGAAAATTTGGTTTGGCTTGAAACCATTTAAATCTGAGTGCTAAAGCAAAGACTTTTTGCAGAATTTAAAGGAAACTTACCACATCTGCTTTGAGCTAATACACTGTTTGAAAATATCAGTTTCAAACTTAATGGAAGTACAGCTTGCCTCCTTGTAATTACACATTTTGGTTGAGTCTGATATGACATTAAGTGCATTTTTCCATAGTTTCTTTTTTTTTTTTTTCTTCTTTTCTTACAGATAATTTTGCCCATAGGACAGCAGTCCGGCATGCACTAGCCAATGACAAAGACTGGCAAGGAAAATTCATCTCCCCAGCTCTCCCCTTGATAGAAAAGCAGCACAATGAGGTTGCTTATCTGGTACCCTGGTGTCAACTTGGGAAGCCTCCAAAAGAAGGGGGTGAGCTTATCTTCTCTTTTGCTGATTAAAGTTACTGATGCTGGTGGACTAACAAAAAATAGCTTAAAGCTTAAACCAGGTATTACATAGTTTTATAACCCTTTATGTAACAAATGCATGTATGTAAACCCATGTGAAAAAGGTGTCATAACACAGATAAGGGACAAAGTTTTTAAGAAGGATTTTACACTAACTTAAATCAATAAATGACTAGAGCCCTGATCATTAATGTTATGAAGAGGTGTTTGAATTGACTAAACAGCCATGCAAAATGGCAATGCTGTAGTAGTGGTCAGAGCAGTCATCCCGGACTTGCTTTGTCCATCCACCAGTGAGAGGGCATTTCCTGGACACACTAAAAAGACAAATGATTGTTCTCTTTCACAGAGGTTTTTTCTCTTTCATCAATTTGCTTTGATGTTACTGCTTCTTTTGCATAATAGTTTTAAGAAAAACAAAAAAAAATCCCTACCCTTTAAAGATAGGTGCAAGTCAGACATACTTTGTAACAATCATAGATTAGGTGTAGATGTCCTGTCCATATGTGTTTTAATTCTCTCTGTAGTTAATAGTATTGACTGTTCCCCGATTTATGAACGTTTGCAGACTTTGTTGCATGGAGTGACATCAAACAGGCCTTGCTTTAGCCCTCAGCATGTGCCTATATACAGTAATCTTTGTTCTGTATTTCCCTGTGATTCTGAATTTTATGCTGTTTTCTCTTAAAACTGGAGACGTGACTTTTCAAACGCTTCGTTCCCATTTTAGTTTACCTCCAGCCCATTGCTGGAGAATAAGACCAGACATATGGCAAGTGTTTGGCTTTTTATTAAAGTGTCAGCAATTGTGATCTAGAGTAACTTCCTGAACAGAAAGGAGATGGATAATGTGTTTTGTAGCAGGACTGGAGTTTTTTGGCAAATCATGATGTCATTTGTCTATGAACAAGGGAGATGATTGTTTGGCAGAGCAGAGATGCTAAGCTAGTCCTGGTTTGTTGGTTATGCCTGCAGATCTTGCTGTGACCAATTGCCAGGAGTCAAAGGGGTGTATAATGTCTTAAACCACTTCAATGCCAGAAAACATTGCCAGTCTTAGAAAAGGCCACCTTGCGTTGTTCAATCAGCCATCCAAATTCCACAAATATGTGTATTTGTGACTTTTGCAAAGTAGTCTGAATCTCCCCAAATTTCCAGGCAACACTGGAAATTGCTAAGTTGGGCTTTGTATGAAGCCTTCTGTTCCTCAGGGTCCCAGTACTTACATTTACACTTGAACTAGCTCCAGTTTGCAAGTCGCTTGCCTGTGGTCTTGTGAGCCCCTGGAAGCTGTGAGATACTGTGCATCCTGGGATGAAGGGGCAGTTTCATGTCCTGCTGACCCCAGATGGCAGGGAATTGCAGTACTGGTTTCACAATAAATACGTTGCAGCCATGACGCACTGTTTGAGAACCAGCATATTAATTTGTATTTCCTTCCTTGAGATCATCTTTGCCTTTTCTTCCAGGAGTATATGAATGGGTTACTTTCCAGATGAAGCCTGGTGGGCCAGCATTGTGGGGTGAAGCATTTCAAGCTGCAATTAATGCTCACATCAACACAGGCTACACCAAGCTGATTGGTGTTTTCCACACAGAGTATGGCTTGCTTAACACAGGTACTACTCAACTTCTGATATGGACTTTGGCATGAGAAGGGGTGGAGGGAGAGGGGCAAGCCCTTGTCCTGGATCAAGATTGGCTGGCTTGATGAAAAAGTTGGTGTGGATCGTCAAAGTCCTGTAAACAGTCCTTGAATCCAGCTTTGTATATTGGGTTATAGGCTTAAGCCAGGTGCTGCTATCTGAAAAGACTCTCAGATTTGATGTTAAAGACCCAACCCTTTTAAAGGGTCAGCAAAAGATCATCCCACCACTTAGTTGCCTGGAGAATTGTTTCTGCTAACTGCAAGGCATCTAACAGGTGAAGGCAGACTGCTAGGGCTTACAGTACATGTTGCATTGCAGCATTAACAGAATTCAGCTGACTTTTTTTTGTACTTTCTCAGTCCACGTGCTCTGGTGGAACGAGAGCCCAGATCACCGGGCAGCGGGAAGGCACAGTGCCCATGAAGATGCCAGAGTGGTAGCAGCTGGTAAGAGACAATGAATCCAGAGAACTCACTAGTGTAACCTGCATGCATTCTGAGAAAAGTATTATTTCTCATTGGATTGCTGTCTTAATTATGTATGCTTTTAATTTCAGTGCGGGACAGTGTCAGGTTTCTGGAATCCCAGAAAAACGTGCTCCTGATTCCTCTGCAGTGCTCACCGCTCAAGTAACCTTCTCAAGGATGTAACTTACAGCAGAAAGGACAAGATGGAAGTGCTGTCAGCCAGTGCCATCACATAGATCTTTATACCTACATGAGCTGAGTTCTTCAGTTTATGACAAATGGATGCAAAATGCTGATCACTAGCAATGTAAATCAGTAAAATTTTGCACCCTGAAAGCAATTGCTAAACAGAAGTTTAGGGTGATGTTCCTACGCCCCCAGGAAAAAGAACTCAAGCCATATCACTAATGGCGTGAACCACACTTCACCCTTCCTTTATTTTAATCCCTCAGTTCTTAATACTTTTCTGCATAGCTTTCATAACATACTTAGGTGACTCTTGTAATTATCACGTCTTGGCTATTACATACTGGTCTAGGAAGGAATGCCCCCACATATCTGTCACCCAGTTATATGTTTTAATCAAGACTTCTCATTGGAATGCTTTGTATTAATTATGAGTAATGTAAAACATCAGTGTGGCTGGAATTGCACCTATGAGGTGCTGCAGTGAAGCTGGTCAGATAGTGTGTCCTGATGAACTCTACCACAAGGTGAGCATTTAGTCACTATCTTGTTATAGCTCACTTCAGCCCCTTCCTTTTGTCCTGGTTTCAGCTGGGATAGAGTTAACTGTCTTCCTAGTACCTGGTATAGTGTTACGTTTTGGGTTCAGTATGAGAAGAATGTTGTTAACAAACTGATGTTTTTAGTTGTTGCTAAGTAGTGTTTAGACTAAGTCAAGGATTTTTCAGCTTCTCATGCCCAGCCAGCAAGAAGGCTGGAGGGGCACAAGAAGTTGGGAGGGGACACAGCCAGGGCAGCTGACCGAAACTGGCCAAATGGGTATTCCATACCATGTGATATCATGCCCAGTATATGAACCGGGAGGGACATTCGGAGTGATGGCATTTGTCTTGCCAAGTAACCGTTATGCATGGTGGAGCCCTGCTTTCCTGGAGATGGCTGAACACCTGCCTGCTGATTAATTCCTTGTTTTGTGTTGCTTGCGTGTATGGCTTTTGCTTTACCTATTAAACTGTCAGATCTCAGCCCATGAATTTTCTCACATTTACCCTTCTGATTCTGTCCCCCATCCCACTGTGAGGGAGGCGAGTGAGCAGCTGCATGGTGGTTCCTGGGCTGCTGGGGTTAAACCATGACACCTTTTTTGATCAGTAAACACTTCCTCAAAACTGTGGATTACATACATAATGCATTTTGCCTTAGGTATTTTAATACTTGTTTAGGGTGCTGAAGTTGATTAGCCCTTGTTCAACCGTGTAGTCAAACTCAGCTGATCTACACATGCTTACATTCTTGAAATACTTTTTGCCAGACTGTTAAAAGCCAAATAAATTTGTATAAAGCATGAATTTTTAGTGTTTACAGCTCAAGCTCTTACTCTTTTTAAACTGTGAAATGATAAACCCCATTCTCCAAGTACAGCATTTTGCAGGTCTTGCATTTTGGTGAACAAGAGTCTTGATAATAGTTGCTTTAGAGCCAGTAAGCTGGAGCAAATAGCAGCATGGCAGAGGGCACGTGGGCTGAGAAGTCAAACTTGTATTTTGGGTACAGTGGTACAGAGCACCCTCTTCTGCAACTTAAAGGTCACTAACTGGCAGAGTACTCAGGAGGCTTTTCCACAGGTTAATCACTGACCTGCAAAAAGCAATTGTTTTTGCTTCTCTCCTGAAGTTTCTTTGTGCAGTCTGCCTAATGATGATTATTGCTTCTGTGAATTGCATTAAGATCTCATGGAAAGCACTGAAAAAACACCTGTAGGCAAGGGGTGTGCGTAGGATGCAGCTGTACAAGGGAGTGTAACAGGTCCCAGCTCCTATACCCAAATCTTCATACACTCCTCCCCCCAATAAAGCCATCTTTAGCATTCTCAGGGTGGAACGACACTTCAGAGACTACTGTCTTAATACCTTTCAAAGTTTATTTGTAAAACATAAATGGCCAATAAACCATTGCTACCAAGTTGATTCAGAATGCTGCCTTATGGCAGTTAACTCAAAGGACTTTTTTTTTTTAGTAACAAAAGCATGGGCTGAAAAATGGGACAGGGAATTAAGAGGACTTTTTTTTCCCCACATGAATGCAAAAATTGTTTTATTGTTTACTGGAATAAAAAATATAGAGAGGTATATTAAAAACAGTGTAGGTTTTTTTTTAGTAAAACTATTTTCCTTGTCACCAGTACTGAAAGCAAAGAATACTCAGGATGTTAGAGGTGTGCTTTATTCCAAAGTTTGTTGTTTTCTGACAAGAGGTTGATAAATCAAGCACATTACCCAAAGCAACAGCTGGACACTAGATTAAAACAGAAAAACCCAGGAAATTTTAATTGGCTTCTTACCTCTGGATGAATTTTCCTGATGAGTGTAACTTAAAGAATTGGTTGGATTCTGGAACTTAATTGGTTGATAGTAGGACTACAGGCAGTAGCAGGCAAAATTTTACCATCAGTTTTCCTTTGAGCAATCAGACCATTATTCTGCTTTCATTTGTAAACTGCTGGTCAAAATCAACCTAGTATTAACTTGAGTGGTCTTCCTTTAATTTGATATTAGCAAAGGATTAGCTAAGTTTAGGGTAATTCAGAGTCTTTATACTCAACATTTTGCTTTGTTAGTGAAAACAGGTACAAAGAGGAGGAAAAATTTTCAATAGTTGCAACTTGCCATGTCTCTGTAATGGAAGTATTCAGAGGTAGCTCCCTGACTTGGAATTTAAACATCCAGATAGGTTTGTTATGTTCTGCAGCTGGATTTGACAGTTACACTGACCATTTTTTTTTTTTAGGACTTGCTGGAGACCTTTTAAGGTTCTAAACTAGTAAATAAAAGTAGCATTTGCCTTTCAAATCTTACATGACCTCACTTGCCTGAAAACAGTATGTGCCCCATGCTACTTTGTAGAGATACTGGAACTTGCTTGTACATTATGCATCAAAGTTCACAACAAAACAAAACTGGGCAAAAAAGAGCTGCTAACAGCACTCCTCAAAAGAACATATGCAAAAATGACACTTTGAAGACCAATGGTGCCATAACAGCTTTATTTTTTATTTAATACAAGGCAAATAGAGTGCCTTTTAATACTTCACATAACAGTTATTAGCAAATACAAATATATATACTTTTTTTTTGCTTTTAATGAAAATGTCCATTTAAGGATTTAACTTAGAAATTTCAGTTGTGAAATCTCTCTAGATTTTGCAAAGTTAACAGATATTCCAGTGCAAAAATAGATCCCATTACAGATAGCATAAAGTGCTTGGAATGAAGGACCAACTACAATTCAGGAGGGAAGGATAAGCACAAAGTGGTGGTTTAACCATGGGGAAAATACAACAACTCCTTACTGAAATACAAACATACTACAAAGAGGGATGCAACATGTCAATAGTAATAAAGTTTAAAATAAGTTAACACCTCAGTGCAGTTTCATTATCAAGAGTGGTTCATATACTGTATGTGACTCTAGAGTGATTTTTCCCCAACACACACTTAAGAGTAAATAAGTGGCTGTCTGAACTTACTCCATGACAAACCTTCATGTGAGAGTTGCATTATGCTGTCTGTCCAGTAAAAACAAGACAGATCAGAGCTATGAAATAGTTCGGTTAATATCCATGGTTACTGTAACATTTTGTCACAGATAGACTCCATATAAGCGTGACAGTCACAGGGCAATAGGAATCAAGAATCTCATTTTGCTGGGCTAAGGAAAGAGAATTATGATGTAACTGTTGTTTGCTGCCGAATGAATCATTTACATGAGCAGTTAGAAAAAGCAAACCACAGCCCTTCCAGGACCAAATCTGAATCCTCCTAGAACTTGTTCTAGTTCTACATGCACTAGTTCGGTGCAGTGCAAAACTTAAGCCCTTCACTTCGGTGACTTATGCTGATTTGTAATAGTGATTTTTAGCAGTGGTAAGCCTTCGATACTACTTGTTTCAATGATACCATAACATATCTGCAGCCTGTTATAGAGAAGTCATGGGTGTAGCTCAGCTGTTCAGTTAATTTTCTGCACCTGGAAGTCTGGTGTGTTCATCACCCTGTAACTCATCCCCATAGGGTGACGATGCCATAAAGGTAATAACAAAGCATGTTTTAAGTGAGGTATACCAATCCCCATTACACTCCTTGCTCAATCCCCTTAGCAATGTATTACACAGATTAAAAAAAAAAAGTATGAAAAAGGCACTTCAGCAGAGCACGTAGTAAGCTCTTACTTTATCCCAAGGCAGGACACAGCAGGGACTGGGAACTTGTGCTAAATATTTAACTGTTTTTTAAAAATGTTGAATAGGTCAGTGTTACCAAGTATACCTGGAAATACGCAATCAACCTTCTTCAGGCTCATGCCAGCCTCTTCACTGTTTGTTGGGCTGCTATGGGCATTCACAGAAGAAAATGGTGCATGATTAATCCACGGTGGAGTAGCATCAAGAACTAGTGCAGAACCTGTACAAGTATTTAAGGCAGAGGCATGACATACAGGAATAGCCCAGGAACTGCACTTAGGTTCAAACCACATTACTGAACCTATTTGTGAATGTAAAAGCAAGACAGAGGGGCCCGTAAGTGTATTAATGAAAGCATACTCTCCCACGACTGTTGTACAATGTGAACAAGAATTGGTTGTTCTTGCTATATAATATCCCCTCTAATATTATTCTGGCTTAGTTCAAAATTTTTAAAGTTTTACAATCTTGTCCTTCAAGGGGATTTTTACTGAAGCAGTTTGTCACATGTATAATAAAGGGTGTACTCTCCAGTTAGGGATCACCTAATGACTGAAACTACACTGCACAACAGAAGCAGAAACTTAGACATTAATCTAACATTATACCAGTTTCCAAACAGGAACATTTTAGGTGAACAGCTTGCAGTAATTGCAGATAGCAGCTGATTGCTACAGTCTGGAACTTGGTCAGATCATGAATGTAGCTATCGCCAAATGGACAGAATGAGAGCATAACATTGCAGGCATAATGTAAAGAAATACTGTGGCTACAAAGATCAACTGAAAGCACTTTCAATCCCTAATTATGCTACCTACCTATTCAAAGTCATAAATAATACTGTTAAAAAAAAAATCTACATCTCATTTCTAGTTTTATCTGGCAAAGCCAGAAATGGCAACATGCTCGTGCTAAGCAGTAACTTCAGATGATGGGTACCTTTCTGGTGCAAAGCAGGGGTTAAAGAGCACATATTACGTATCTGAGTGACAAATCTCATGATTTAGCATTTGCTCATGGCATTAGCAGCTATACAACTACTGAGTTTGCTGCTGTGGTTCAAACCCTAGGTCTGCTTCTCACCCACTTCCTCCTATTAGGTGTTCATGCAGTTGCTGCAGTACCTCAAAGGAGCAGGAGAGTACTTAACTACACAAAAACCTAGTCAGAGTATGTTATTGGTTGTGATGCTGGTGGGACAACCCTGTGCATATGCAGGGTTCACAGTTCTGCGTATCACCATTTACTGATTGAGATATATGGATATGATGGCCTGTCTTTTGCCGTCCCATCTGCACAGTACTGTTTTGTGGCCCCAGATTTGTCACCAACTGACCTACATCAGTCTAGGAAACAGCTAGTCCAGTAAGATTTCACAACCTAAAGCTGCAACACTGGTGGTGACTTTTGCCACTGACTGTGTTGGTGCGTTCATTGCCAGCAATGGATGTAGCACCAGGAACTTCCCACTCCTGACATGCGTGTTCTAAAGACTAAAACATGCATGTCTAAAATATCTATAAATAACCACTGGCCATGATTCCTCAGTGAACTGTTTTTGCAACCCTAGTGAAAATATACTGTACAGGACAAGATACAGTATGGTTGAAAGCCCACAGCATCTAGCGGGTGCTTTACCACAGCTTCAGAGTTATACTGTAATGAGCTAAGTTCAAGTCTTTCACTTGAGAACAGTACAAGACGACTCTATGAGGCACTGCCCCTGTAAAGGAATTTTGCTTTCATTGCATTGAATTGCATTGCATTGAATGGTTATCAGTAGAGTGTCCAGTTTCTCTTCCTCTAGCTTCTTCTTTGGGAGTATCCTATACCAGGAAAAGGAATTTTGCATTCTGCTCATCATTTCTTTGCTGAAATTGGCTCACACACAACTTTCTTTTACCTTCTCATCTTGCAGGAAAGAATTAAGGATTGCAATGTCTACCACAGTCTGGTTTTTGTGCAGTGACAGATCCTTAGTGTGGTCGTCATCGCTTTGGTCCTTAGCAAAATTTACAAATACCTACAAGAAAAAAGACCATATCATACATCACCCTGGATTTTCATTAATTCAGAGCATTTTATACACTGGGCTTCCTGAACTAGTCCTGGGATTCAGTACTCTGCTAAAATGCCCTTAGGTCCAGTAAACTGGTGAATTTATTCCTACCTCTGCACAAAGAAGCTTTTGGCAGACAGGCTACTAAAAACTTACTTGATCAAGTGTGGTCTGAGAAACGGAGTAGTCTTCTATGTGGAGTCTCTTTTTGTTCTGAGAGAGAATACTGAATATTCTGGCCAGTGAGGATGGTGAAGAGGGAAGCTGGTACTGCAGCATATTCCGATGCTTTTCCTTCAGGACACTTCCAGGGAAGGCATGCCCAAAGAAATCCTCAACAGGCTTCAGGTCTGGGTTTGCCCCTGCAATTCTCACCACTATGGTGTAACCATCTCCAAACCTGTAAACAAGAGGGTCAGCACAGGAGTTAAGTGCCTTTGAAACAGAAGTCCAGCTTAAAATCCAGCAGCATCTCCCACAGCCAGAATAGCAATGAGAATGCTGCAGAAGGAATTAAATCTGACTATCTCCATAAAAATGCAGGCAACTCTGTGGTGTAAGTGAAAAGAATATAGCTACCTGTTCTTTAGATGCTGGACGCTGCCCAAACACCTGAACCGCCCATTGACCATTATTGCCATTCGAGTGCACAGGGCTTCACATTCTTCCATGCTGTAGGAAGAAGTAACTTCATTAGCACTGCAAGCAGCAGTGAAGGGCACAGCAGCCAAGCAGAGTTTAGCTTCCAGCCCTGGTAGATGCAAAAGCCAGGGTATGATACAATTGGGCTGCTACTTGCCTGTGAGACGTGAGCACCACTGATCTCCCCTCTTTGATTACACTCAGAGCACAGTTCCACAAGAAACGACGTGCTTTGGGATCCATCCCTGTTGTTGGTTCATCCTGCAAAATATACACAAAAAACAGGTTGTGCTGTATTCTACCAACAAACACTTCATCTCTGAAATGATGTGTCCATTCTGATTATGCATACTGGAAACACTGAAAATAAGCAAGTTTCACTCATTTTCCAAAATGAGAAAATAATTTATGCTCCAAATTTTAAATTAGCAAACATGTTTTTCAGAACTGAGAACTACTGCTTATTCTGCAATTGTAACTTGTTGAAATATCCAGTTCTAAAGCAAGTTAAAGTCAATTAGCTTGTTTAAACAGAGCACTAGACTACTTTCTCCCACGCTATGAACTTTAGTAATCCTAAGGTTTGTCCTTTAAAGAATCCTAAAATATTTATTTCCAATTTTCATTGAATTATTAAAATCACAGGACTGGTTCTCCTGCACAGTAAGATTCACTTGTGTCCAGCAGAAAGGCTATTATTTTTTTGTAGGTATAGAAATCTTTGCAGCAGCACTAAGGTGGTGAAGATGCTACATAGCCAGCAGTTTGGCATCATGTTTAAGACCCTTACTTCCCCACTGATTTTTCAGATATAGAAGACTGGAGGCACATTATAGCTTGCACCTACATTTAAATAGGGAATCTTTATTTCCATGTGCTCTTTGCTCACATTTAAGTGAATAATGATATATTTAAACATTAGTTGGCTGTGAAGTATCTAGTCTTCATTTGAACCTGCTTTTTCTGTTTTCCAGGGAAAATGTTAATGAGCAAAAGTTGCAGACTCACCAGGAACACCACAGGTGGCCCTCCAATGAGGGCAATGGCTGTGGAGAGCTTGCGCCTGTTCCCTCCACTGTAATTCCCAGCATATTTTTCTCCGTATTTCACAAGGCCTAGTTTCCGAATTGCCCACTCGCCAACCTACAAGAGACAGCACAACAAAGACTTGAATCAAGCACAGCAACATCTACACAGTGAGATTTTCCTTATGAGCTCTGGCTTTAAAAACAATTTTCAGAAGGGCCATTCATCTGAGGATCTAATGTGGCACGGATATGGGTTTTGAAACACCCTGTTTGCCTCTAGATCAGGATATATGCAATCCTGCCCCTGGGAGGCCAGAAAATCAATTGGCTGCAGCTTATTGGCCAGTGAGCATGAGTTCAACATCAGTTGAGCCATGTTAACCACCAGGGCAGTGCTCTTAGGAGCACCAGCTTTAGCTAGCTTTCCAGTTGCTGTAGGCTTGCAGCAGGGACATGGTCCCAGCAATCCCACTGCAGTGCATCTTAGCCCTTCACACAGATGGGGAGGATCTGGTTTGTTATTCAGGAGTATATATCAGTAATAACTGGTGCCAATAAGCAGGCATTGTTGCCCTGGGGACTATAAAGTGTTAGCGGGAAGAGAAGGAGCTACTGCTTGTATCATACTCAGAATTGGGTCCCTTTTTATATGGGTGTGCTGGTTTTGGCTGAGACAGAGCTGATTTTCTTCACAGTAGCTAGTATGGGGCTATGTTTTGGACTTGTGCTGAAAACAGTGTTGATAATACAGGGATGTTTTTCATGATTGCTTAGCAGTGCTTACACAGAGTCAAGGCCTTATTTGTTTCTCACACCACCCCGCCAGCAAGTAGGCTGGGGGTACACAAGAAGTTGGGATGGGACACAGCTGGGACAGCTGACCCCAACTGACCAAAGGGATATTCCATACCGTGTGATGTCATGCTCGGTATATAAAGCTGGGGGAAGAAGAAAGGGGGAAGTTCAGAGTTACGGCATTTGTCTTGCCAAGTAACCGTTATGCGTGATGGAGTCCTGCTTTCCTGGAGACGGCTGAACCCCTGCCTGCCAATGGGCAATAGTGAGTGAATTCCTTGTTTTGCTTTACCTGTTAAACTAGCTTTATCTCAACCCATGAGTTTGGGGTTTTTTTTCCGATTCTCTCCCCCATCCTACCGTGGGGGGAGAGAGTGAGCAGCTGTGTGGTGCTTAGTTGCCAGTCGGGGCAACAATGGGACTGGTGGGAACATCACACAAAGGAACTCACCAGCAACCTTTGAAGGAGCTTGCAGTTTTCACCCATCATCACTACTCTCAAAGAGGGACTCAGGCTACCTAGATATACCCCAGGCACCAGATCTGGCCCTATCCAAAGCACTGGGTACAGCTGTCATCTTGCTACCTACAACAGTTCCTGTTCTGCAGCACGCAGGACACATATGGTGAAAACTGCTGTTAACTCAAGGAAACAGCACTGAGAAGGGTGCTGTATGGTATTGGCACCTGTCATTAATTGCCTAAGAGTGTTAGTGTAAGCCCATGTCTGAAAGCTGAAACAGCAGCTCTTTAATGATGCAGCATGATCAACTGGAAAGATGTTAACAGCCAGCATGAGGCTTCTATTAAGCTGTAGAGTTCTTGCTCCCTGTGACTTTGAAGAATTCATTCTTGACAGCAGGTGAGGTTCTGCATGACCTGCAGCTCCACAGCCCTTAAACTGTTAAAGGGAAGAAATCATTCAGTGGACAACTGCATCCACTATGAGAATGCAGGACCCAAAGTATCTGCCCTTCCATTTAGTACACTTTTCTAGGCAGCACTGAAAAACCACAGCAACTTTGGTTTGCCCTGGAAAGAAAGGGGGACAGATTTCACCATAAAGTATTTTCAGCAGCTTCACATCATGGCATTGCATGTGTTGCAAGGAAGGTGCATGCAAGCAGGAACAGTTGGTCACTGGGGTGGGTCCTATGGTGTTCCATTTACCTTGCAGACTTCTTTCTCTGGAACACCTCTCAGGAGTGCAAAGAACTCCAAGTGCTCCCGCCCTGTCAGCAGTTCATTAACAGCATCAAACTGTGGGCAGTAGCCCATGTTCTGATGGACTTCTTGGATGTTGGACAAGATGCTGTAAAAGAAAAAACCCTTTGTTAGAATTTCACAAGTACATACTGCTATTTTAGGTGCTAAAAGAAGGAAAGTGAAACAGTGGTTTTCAAATCACTGAATTAACAAAAGTACAGGATCCTTGAAGTCCATCTTGGCTAAATTATTTTTTCTCTCTCCCCATATACCCCCTTTTTTTAAAAAAAGACATTTAAACATGAGAAGGCAGGTATTCAGAAGTGACTACCAGACAACATCAATTTTCCTAAGCCGCTGAAGCACTTTACCAGACTTGGCAAAGGGCTGAAAGAGATGCCAGGAGGTGAAAAAGGGAAAAGTGGGGCAGAGTTTAGACTTGCTGGAAGCGGAACAAAGGCTGTGAAAGCTGGAGGAGAAAGCAGCGAAGGACCTGCTTTGACATAAGGAAAGATGCATGGTCTTTCACCTGTTTCCTTTGAGGAAAGCTTCTCCTCCTGTCACATCTGTATCACCAGTTAGCATCTTAAAAGTGGATGACTTGCCAGCACCATTTACTCCCAGGAGTCCAAAGCACTGGGGATACAAAAGAGCAGATGAGCACAGTGTGTTTGAGAACACGATTCAGCTGCATTATTTTCAGCACTGACAAGATGGGAAGGAACAAACTTGACTCTCAGGACAGCTGGGGAGTCTTCGCTGCTTTTTCAGGAAAAAAATTCTGGACCTTCATTTTAAGTGTAAAGCTTTAGGCTGGGAAAATGAACAAACGCTGGTGTCACCTTGCTGCAGTGCTACCACAGCATATCTGTGCCAAACCTCAGGGGGGTACCAGAGTTTGGCCTCTAGTCTCAGACACTGAGACCTCAGTATCTTCTTCAAAGACACAGAATCAGAAACTGCTTCAACTTCCAGGCAATTTCCTTTGATGTAATTTGAACATCATCTGTTTCTGATCTTACCCTACCCTTTGTTGTCTGTTGTTCTTAAATACTGTAATAATACCAAAGCAATGAATTTGACAGATAAGCTTACCTCTCCAGGGGGGATTCCAACACAGATCCTATCAACTGCTGGCTTTCGCTTCATTCTGTAAATCTGAAACCAGAAGGAAAAGAATGAGAAGGACAATGTCAAAGAGAACTATAATTAGAACCATAAATATTCAAAACTCCAACCATGCTCTGGTTTTGACCTCACTAAATTCCTCTGAATGAGGCTTCTGGTGAACTGCATGGTTTTGTGCCAGCAAGTCTTAGGATTGCAGAACTTTTCTGTCACCTTGGTTAGCTCCTTGATTTCCAAGATGTCACTCTGTCCTCCTCCACTAATTATCCTCTGTCTCTCTCTTGTTACATCCTCATCTTCATCATTCACAGGAGGCAGTTTGGCATAGACAGGCCTGGAGAGAGCAACATGATAAAGCCTTAGCAGAAGATGACAGGGCCTCCATAGTTAATATTCTCCACGCTTCATGGGGGATAACAATGAAAACTTCACCTGCCTGCATGGGTGAAGTGGAGCAGACAACCTACCTGGGTTTGATGAAGAACCTATACTGGATGAGCACTGTGATAAGGAAGAAGACAACACCCTCTACCGCCATGGCAAAGAGGTTCCTTCCCACCAGCTCCCACGACAGAGGGGACACGAAACGATTTTCTCCTGCCAAAACGAGATGAAGAGCACAGTCACCTTTCCAGAGCAGGCTAGCATTTCTTCCTGTCGAGCTCACCAAGTTGGGCACCAGGGCAACTGGAGAGCCACCAGCAGGAGGATGGAAGGGATAGGACCACACAAGGGGCCAGTTGTGGCTGCATGCACATTTCTTACTGTAGCAAAGTTGGGATTTGGGCCCAGAGAATTTAGCCTGCCAAAGAAGAGCTGATCCACCTTCCCAAAAGGTTAGTGAAGCACAAAAAGACTGTGACTCAGGCTTGGCATCTGCATCCCAGAAAAAAACATACCCAGCATTCCAGAAGCTCATCCATTCCTTACACTTGGCCTAATGATCCTCTCTATACAGCTGGCTTTATACATCTTTGTTTAATCCCCCTAATAACTCAAAACTCTGGGGATCCATCTACTAGGCCCTCTTCAGTCCTTGTAACAATCTAAAGAGGACAGCTGTGTAGACCTGCCAGCTTTGATCAGATCCATGCTCAAAACTGTGCACTTTCAGCTCCTGAAAAGTCAGAGGAACAAAGGGTGCTCAACCGGAGCAGAATTGAACTTCCCCTGTTCAGTTCAGGCCACTGTCCCTGTGACACACAATTTCACTTACCAAACCTCTCTAGTGCATCAGCCATGGCCTGGTTTTTCACCATGTCAATGAGTCCGCGCCCTAGGCAGAAGTGGGGGAAGATGAGGAAGACAGACTTCAGGATGTCATTGATGTTGTTCAGCTTCTGTTAAGACAAAATCAAGTCCCAGTGAGCCATCTGAGCAGAAAGCAGCCACCATCTGCCAAGTGTGACACATGTTGTGATTGACCCCTCCATCCCTCAACACTGCAACCCCACAAAAATTCAAGGATTAAAAATACTCCCTCAAGAGCCAGTGCCATGGCTCCTCTGGACAGTCAGCGTTGTTGCATTGCTCAAGATGTTATTAATACAAGCAAACTGCACTGAAGGAGAGATTCTTCCAAACACTCACAGTCTAAAAGGCAGTGTCTGCAAATGATAACATGCAAAAAGGCTACAGGTTGAGGAGACAGGAAAGCTGTGCTCGCATAGACTGGTTACCTCAGTGGCTGTGGGTGGCCCCTCCCTATCCCATACTGGAGGCTCTAATCCTTTTCCTTTGTTGTCTTCCAGTTGGCTTAGCCAACAGCTTGAACTGACAGCAGCCTGTTCTGCCAGGCACTTATGTTCAAGCATGTCCATGTTTTTACTGAGCTAAAACAGGCCTTGTAACAAAAGGGACCATCACCAAGGACTGCCTCCTTATGCCCACAGGCAGTGGTACAATCAACAGATAACTCCCCCAGCGGGTCTCCTCAACCTCCTCCCACAAGGAACACCTCACAACAACGCTGGTCCAATGGGCCTGCTAAGACATCTTGTGTTGCATACAGGCTTTGGAAAATCTGAAGTGAGGTGTGTAAGTTCCCAATACAGTTAGAGAGGTATCTACCACACGAGGCAAAACTGAGGACAACTAATGCTTGAGTGCTTGAAATGGCAGACAGCTTGAAAATGGCTTGAAATAGTAGACAGAAACTGCCTCTTATAAAGAACAAACAGGAAATTCCATTTGAACATAAGAAAATAATTTTTTTTCCCCCCTAAGGGTGATTGAGAAGCAGAAGAGGTTGTCCAGAGAGACTGTGGAGTCTCCATCTCTGGAAATGTTCAAAACCTGATGGCCCTGAGCAACCTGCTCTAGCTGACCCTGCTCAGAGGTTGAACTAGACAATCTCAGGAGGTCCCTTCCCACCTTAACTATTCTGTGAACATTGCTGAAGTGGGCTTTAACCCATTTCCATCAGTAGCCGCTGCAGTAGCTAATGGGTACAGGCTAGGGGCTAGCCTTTCTGGAGAACTGGCTGCTAAAGACAACATGGCACCAACACAGAACTAGATCATAGCAGCACAACAGTGAGGAGCTTCTGGGGAAACATACGTTGTTGGTGAAGAGCTCCAGGACAAAGGTGGCCACACTACCATTGATGCCAATGAAGAGGTTCACACTGGTCAGCACAACATACGCTGTGCTGGGGATTTTGAACACGAAGGAGGCTGGATACATGAGAGGAGTGATGGACCACCTGGCAAGAGGAAAGGCAGCAACATCAGGTAAGCACCTTCCAAGTCTAAGAGCCTTCCCAGTCATCCTACTGATGAGAAAGCCCTTACCCATAGAGAAACAGAAGGAGAGCCAGCACAGGCAAGTTGGAGGAGGATACATAGGACTTCTGCTGGAAGCAGATGAAGATAATGATGACTAGCGTGGCTGGAACGATGTAGTTGCACTGAAAGGTGAAAAATACAGCTTTAGATTTGTTTCCAAATGACAAAAAAAAATGAAAGGTGTCTTTCTGCTCTGAACCAACAGTTTTCAACATTCTTCAGTGTTCCCAAAGCTATTCCCAATGGGAGACTCCTAGGAGTGTCACATGTGTGAACTACAATGTAGTACATATTAATTTACATTTCTTGGTCCCTCTGGAAGTAGTCAATAGACTCTCAGAGGTTCTGGACACCACAGGTTGAAAAAAACTGCTTTGAACAGAGCAGAACAAGGGGCTACACAAGTAAACATTTTGGGGCAGGTATTTAAGAGTGACATAACAAATGCTGATGACTGAGCTTATGGCTGCCCTCCCATCCTCTGTTCAGTGTTCCTTGTCCCACTTAGGTGAACCACTGCCCCAAGACAGTAAACACAAAAGTCACAGGCACAGTAGTTATTCACTGAATTAACGTGGTGCCCACTGGCCCCAACTGCACTTTGCACTTCAGTGCACTTCAGACACACTGCAAACAGAATGGATGACAGTTTAGCACAGTCACAAAGCCCTTACCATATCCCAGACAAAGTTGGCCAGCCAGTAGATGACAGGCTTCACACCACTGATGAACTGCAAGTGTTTGGCCTTGCTGACGCGTTCCTGGATAAGGAAGACCACAAAGCTGGCAGGAACAAAGGACATGGCAAAGATCACACAGATGGAGACTAGGACATCCACAGAGGTGGTCATCCTGGACAAAAAAAGAAGAAAGCAAAGTGTTTGTATGCTGGTGCTGGCTCCTTCGAGATGAAATGAGACAGCTCATGCAGGGCAGTGCAGAAACCATTTCTCCTTCTGCTGTCCTTGTTTTGCAGGGTAAAAGATTACCACATCAGGCTGTCTTAACTGCACAATTTTTCTAAGCCATGTAACAAAGGAATATACAGAGCCTGTTGGCCTCTCAAGGACAGCACCACAACCTGGAGATTGGTTAGTAACTTCAGTACAATACACTGCTTTCTGCTTTCCTTACCACTGACAGTTTCCCACTTCATGCATTTCTTGGGGTTGTTGGGGGTTTGTCTTTTTTTTGCATTGTTTTAAAGTTCAGAGGTATCTGACTGCCATCTGCCATTCCTCTAAGATTGGAAGGATGTATCTGCAGAGACCTTTTGAGTCCTGACTCTGATTGTGGTGGTAGTGGACTAGTCAATGCTCCAGTGCAGTAAGCCCTGTGCATTACTGTGTGCCCCCCAGGTTGAGACAGTGGGCAAAATTGAACAGGATCTATCAATGGTTCCTAGTCAAATGGTGGCACCTTGGGACAAAAGAATGACCATATTCATGGCAAGCCACCTTTCTGGATATGGTTGAAAGGAATTTCCCAAGTGGCAGAAGGTCTGAAGATTACATTGGTTCTTAGAAACTGCAGCTTCTAGGGACTCGGAGACAGAGAAAGCTTGCATGGCAGTGCTGTTCAACAGCAAGTGCTCAACAGCACACTGCCACCTGCCCACACCACAGAAAATAAGGCCAGCATATTAGAGCCTAAATGCCACAGGCCACTGAGTATCTGCCAGTGAGGCTAAAGTCTCCCATGTTGCCTGTTCCTAGTAATCACCAGCTGACGAGTCCAAACCCATCCATGTTCATATCTGGACTTACAGGGCCACTTCAGAGAGCTGTTGCTTGGTGAGGTTGAGTGGGTGATTGAAGGCAGTGATCCCATAAGCACTAGGGTTTTTGCCTTGCTGCAGGTTGGCCCGAAGGATGGCATTGTTGATCACATTCAAGAAGGAGGCAATTGCATGCCAGCCCTTGTTATTGAACCACACCTGCAAGAGACCACATCAGTATCAGAAAGGCACCAGGAACATCAGCTACCCAATAGCCTCCCGAGCCCTGCAGAACATCCCTTCCTCTACTGAGGGCATGTACTTTCTTTCCACATCTTTCCAGCTAGTTTGCTCAGGGACAGAACATACACTTTGATCAATAACCACAAGAGGCTGCTAGAAGCTAGCACTGATCCAGCACTGAACCCCTTCTGGGCCTTAGACCTAGACTCCCAAGGGAGAAACAGATTTTGGAGAAACCCATACAAGAATACAAGCTGCACTTGCTCCATTAGCAAATACAGAGAGCTCTGGTCTGCACAGTTGTCCAAGGCAAACTGCTGGGACTTTGCTAATTAAAAATAACTCCAGGTTACCAGAGCTTCAAATAGCAGGCACAGCAGTGAGGACTGGCTGATTTACCTTCACATTGTTCTTTGTATCCAGGCCTTTCATGAAACTTGACAAGCTGTTGAGAAACCGATCTCCAGAACTCCCCTGCAAACAACAAAGAAATAGTTACTTCCCCTCTGAGAGTACCTTATTCATGTCTTGGAGTCTAGCAGGGGTCACGCTACGTTTTTCACAGCTCTGAGTTTTCTTTCCATTCTGCAGCCTGTACCCACCAAGCCAGAGGTGGTAAGAAAGCTGAGAAACTGCAGTTTTCCTCCCTGCTTTCCTTTCTGCAGTGCCACCGGTAAGAGAGGTCAGCCTTAGGCTTTCTTCCCAGCAGTAACTATTAACCAGGTTGCAGGGAACCTTCAGAGACATTGCAGCCCACAGGCAGTCTCGGAAGAAAGCAGTGGCCCAAATTCTCTTCTGAGCCAAGCCAGACTCACCACAGGAGGGCTCAACTGAAGTTTTGAAGGAGATGGCAACCACTTGTTAATTCTCTGGGACAGCCCACCCTGTCCTGCCACAGAACACTCAGAGGTGTCTAGCTTGCAACTGGTGCTGAGCAGAGCCCACATCAGCAATGTGGGCTGCGTAAGCCTCAGCTGAGCATGTCCCCAAGCCTTCTGCTGCTCCCAGACACCAGCCTGGGGGACCTCAGCTCAGGCAATGGGGATAAGCCACTGGACACAGCTAACATACACATGCTCCTCATTTTATCGCTTCCAAGTCATCTCCCAAGTAACAGAACTCTAACGTTAGTGCATCCTGAGTTTATGGGGGACAGCTGCTCACCTGTGCTAGCTCCAAGATTTTCTTCACCTGTTTAATGGCATCAGTGACTTCATGGCTTGGAGGAAGCATGAGGGAACTGCTGGCTCCCAAGGAAAAGCCACCATACCTGAAAATTCAGACAGAAAGTTGATGCTAAGACCTGACTACTCAGTGACCTCCAGACAATGTCACTCCTCCTCCCTCTCCAGATGCCTCCTCTTCCTGCACTATATCCAAGGCAAATGCCTCCACTCTTACATGAAGGGATGACTTTGATCTTCCTACACAGCTACTTAGCCATGATGTTTCCTACTCCTTGTTTCTGGGGTTAAATATCCATCTTATGACTGCTCAGTAAGCCGTTCCGCGTAAGAAATGCAGCTATCCTCTGCTGCCAGTGCAGGCAAAGCAGGATATTTCCCTGCTTCCCTTGCTTAGAAGAATAGCACCTCCCAGGATGGAGTATCAGTAGGCTGGACCTGCAAATCTTTTCAAGCCAATACTGCTCTCTGCAGAAGGCAAGGATGCTTTCCAGTGATGTGCTCTGGGGTTGTCCCAGTATATCCTGAAACACGCTCCCTCAACATTTAGCAATTAAGAGTCATATAAAACAAACTGAAAAGCAGGATGGGTCTGTACTGCTTAATACAGCACTCAAGTGTCAGTGGACACATACAAGCTAGAGAAAAGGCAGTAACTCACCTGAACTCATTCACCCAGATCTTATTCTTTAAGCTGCAGAGACAGAAAAGGAAGCTGATATATGACACATGGAAGAAGAGGAAAGACAGACCTACCACTGCTGCAGGCACATGGCCAGGGAAAAGAGTGCAATAGTCTTTCACATCTGGCATATGTCCCACCACTCCTCTTTGGTGCAATCCCAAGGGTTGGTGCCCAGACTTTCCCTGTACTCTGCCTATAAGGCTCAGGACACCCGCCTCAGAGCTGCCACAGCATCGCTAATAAAGTGGAAACACCACTTGAGCTGTGGATCAGGACGGTCTGAGGAGCTGAGTGGGTCTGGCCCACTGCTGAAGAGTTTGGGTTGCCCAGGCATATTTGCCTAATCTGTGTAGCATCCCCCATACAGCCAGCAGCATTTGGTGGGGAGGGAAGGGAAAGGGTGTGTTCAACAACTACCTTTTCCCAATGATCTGTGCGTAGGTCTTCACTAGGTAGTCCGATATATTGCGGCCTGTCAGATTCTGGAGAATGTCGGCAGTGTCTTGCTCACGCTGGTGTCACCGGGGAAAACACAGATAAATACCCATCAGAAAATGCAGATGCTGAGTCAAACAAACTGTGTGCAGTGCTGTACACAAGAATCACAGCCAGCTGCTCTACTCTCCAGGAGCATCCCTCGTCACAGTACCACTGAGCCCCCTCCTACCTGTGGGGGTGGCAGCCCGCCTGCACCAGCAGGGCACACTGGCAGCATCTTCTTGATCTTCTCATTGCTGCACTCGCAAGATGGGGAAGGATTCTCCATGCTCCAGTTGCCTTTCAAAAAGATGTTCAGGACTGAGTCTGGGACTGAAGCAGTGGTCCATTCCCTCTGCCCCATGGTGCAAGGAGTGTCTCTGTGTCAGGAAAGAGGCAAGGCAAATGCAGTTTTTAAAACAACTGTGATGGCCTTTGCTTACAAGCCATTTAAGTTACAGACAGCACAGTCCCCAGAAGAGGCACGTTGTTTTTTCAAAGGAGCCTAACCTCACTGAGACAAACAGTTCAGAGCATCAGACCAGGCTCTGCAGCTTCTAACAGATCCCAGTGGCAAATAAGACTGAGGTGGGCCAACACCGAGTAGTGCCAGACACTTCCCTCTTCTCATTCACTCTGAAGTATGCGAGTGCTTTACTTCAGTCAGTCCCAGCATGCACAGCATCCAGAGTTCAAGGAATATCTGGACAATGCTCTTTTTTAGTTGTATGGTTTAATTTTAAGTAGTCCTGCAAGGAGCTGGGAGTTGGACTTGATGATCCTTACGGGTCTCTTCCAACTTGAGATATTCCACAATTCTAAGATCACAGCAGACAGTCATTTCTTGCATGAGATTTCTGCCTTTGGGGCACCAGAATACTGCTTTTCCCCAGGGCAGCACCAGTGGGCAGCCTCCTCCCCATGCCCCGTGGGTGGAGTAACCCAGCTCCCGTGTCTGTTCTGCAGGACACAGCTTACTTTCCACCACTGGCCAGCACATAGGACCCCTTGCCCCCCTCCCCATCATCCTGTGAACATGAGCTGCAGTTCTTCCAGGCTAGAGAGACACCATCCCAGACTCTGTATACCCCTTCTCCACCCACAGCCTGGATCTTCAGTGATTTGCCCAAGGCTATGCAGCAAGTCAGTGGCAGAGCTAGGAAATACCACCAATGCTGCCTGGCTCTCCACTCTTTCTGCTGGTGCTTGTGGAGGTGCTAACCTAGCTTCCTAGTGCAGCTAGAAACAGAGGATTGTGGAATGGGAATAGCTACAGCCAACAACATAGAGCAACATGACTAGGTCCTTTTCCATGTTCAGGACCAAAGAGTAATTTGAGGCAGAGACTACTGTCTCCTTTCCACCTCTGTCAGTAAGGACTTGCACTCACACCTCACACTCTCACCAGCTGAGGGCTGGTAACTTTCTAAAAGGTCCTGAGCAGAAAAACTGAATGTAATTGCAATTTTTTTGGCTTGAATCCTGCTCTGGCCACGCATGACTATCATTCCCTAAAGCCAGCTAAATCTACTGGGTGACCAGAAGCCAGGGCTTCCTCTTCCCAATCCAGAGTCCTACTTACGGGATGGAGTGTCCCTGCATACAGCGTGTCCCAAAGCCAGGCTTATTGAGAAGGGCATCCAAAAGCCTCTGAGTGCCTGCATCTTCTGGAGCATCATTGCTATGGGTACAGCAGAGGAACACTATCAGGTCAGTGGGATAACGGGCATACAGCAAAAGCAGCAGCAGAGCAAGGCTCAGAGCACAGTGAAAGAGCTCAGGAAAAGGATATGGGTGGAGATTTCTCTTTGAAGAATGCTTGGCCTAGGAGCACACACATGCCCCCTGGTCTTTGTGCACAGTGGCCTTACCAGTAATTAAGAGCTGGCATTTAAAAGCCCAAAAAGAAAATAACCACTCTATCAAAATGTGCTTCTGAGCTTAGCACAGAAAACAAATTTAAACAACCTGGTAAGGAGCTTAGTAACTCAGGTTTGCAGGGAACAGTATTGTAGGATTTAGCACCATTTCTAGGCCACAAGAAACATACCTAATAAAAGTGTACTGCTCATCATACATCCAGGGCTGTAATTCCAGGCTAGGATACTTCCCAAAGGGAGGAACAATCAGGCTGAACATGAGAGCAATACACACAAAGACAGCTGGCAGCACAATCTGAAATTGCAAGGAAAGAGCAAACCCATTTTAAAACAAATGTTCCCAGAGGCATCAGGAGCTACCTGCGAGTCACTTAATGGATCAAAATGTTTTCAAAGTTTCCCAGGAAGGTCTTTGCTATTTACACCAAGGCATTGCTAGATACCAATGCAAGACCCATCATGGGATGCATAGGATTCAGCCTGCAAATGCGGCTTTCAAGGCCAAATTTGGATTTGAACCTCAGCTGCACCTTTCCTGGGCAAGAATACTGTAACCACTTGGTTATCACATAACTCCTTTCACTTGCACAGGCCCCTTTTTGCTCAGATGTGCAGTGAAGACCAGTTTTAGTTATGTGCATTCTCTTGAGATTTTCTGCCCACCTTCAACTCTGAATACAATGCACGGTCCAGAGCTGTCCCTGCTGAGGGACCCTGCACATGGTGGGTGCTCTCACCTGAGCAAAGAAGCCCTTCCGGCTCCTCTTGGCAATAAGCAGCCTCTTCCACAACAAAGCCATGAACTGCTGCTGGGTGAGCTTCCAGCCCTTCATCTGGTAGGAGCCTTTCCCATCCATGCCACTGAGAAGGTCTGTCTCTCTGGATTCTGTTAGCAAGAAGAAATGACCCTCATTCAAAAGCTCACAGACATATTCTCTGGGCACTTCTGTGCTGGAGACACAGAGTGACAGCTGGAGCAGCTACTCTCACTTAAAAAACCCCAAGAGAACTGTGAGCACAGATAGCAACAGAAATTCACATGAATGCATTTTCAGCCTTCTTTCTCAGAGCCTTGATAGGAGGACTGAGCAGTGGATACTGCGCTGCCCACTATTGCTAAAGGCAAATAAACCACCACTCCTTTGGCAGTCTCAGCCTTATGATCTGCAGTATTTGTAATATGAAAGAGTCTCCACAGGAAGAAAACAGGCTTGAGCTCCAGCAATACCTGGATCTATGTCTGAATCGTTAGGATCAAATGCATCATCTTCTGTAAATGGACGGAGGCAGCTCTGTCTGTCTCCAAACACGCGCCTGTTTCTTCTGGCTGGCAATGTCCCATCTGAAAATAATGCAGTTATGATTAGCTGAACTTATCTCCAATTAGCCCCAGAAAAACCAAAGCAGTATCATTTTCATTTTCCATGTCATCCATTTGCAAACTGAGGAGCTGATCTGGAGCGACTCCAGTGCAGGTAAAAGTAAAACCAAGACTGTCACCCTGCAAGGGTCACATGTTTTATGCACCATTTTTGTGTGCTGTCCTAGAAGCTTCTTCCAGTGCCCTGGACAGTTTTTTTTCCCCACTTAGCCATGGAAACAGCAGGTTGCTCTCACTGTAAGAAAATTCTCACTTAATACATATATGACTCCAAGTGCAATTTGCTAGCACTAGTTTATCAGGAAATCCTGGCACGAGCACCTAGTGCAGTGTGCTGCTCTCAGAAAGTCATTTGGTCCCTACTATGGTCTGACCCTGTCAAGAGTTTTTCCGATTTCTCAGAGAACACAATAGCTTCAGTAAAGTAATTCACAATACACTCAAACACTAGAAACTCTCCAGTATGACAAAATAAAGGTGCTACTACTGAGTCAATAGAAGTTAACAGTATATAAAAGCATGCATTAAGTATACTAAGAACAGCTATTTTAGGTCATTAAAAATTTTAGCACAGGAGAGTTCCAGTTCAGTCTGTGTCACTGTATAGTTGGACATACTGCCATAGACAAAGGTCACCCACCTGCCCAAGGCTGGTGAGACCAGGAACGCTCCTCATTTGAGACACCCACTAGACCCTTTATTCCCCTGGGTGCTAAGCCCTGCACTGAGATTTTACTCCTGAAATATCTAGGCTTGATCAGCCTTGTGCTTAAACAGCACAAATACCATACAAAAGTGTACCTCCCCCTGAAGTCCCCTTCAATATTGTAGGGCACAACTACACCCACCTGAGGTTTCTGCATCCACACCACTATCATCAGCCACTTTCAGGAAGATCTGAAAAGCAATGGTAAGGGTCAGTGAAAATCAGAAGAGGAGCACTATTGCAGGAACTGCTTCAGAGGATGCCAAGAGAAAGCACAAGACTGACAGATGCAGCACAAGAGTAGAGGATACAGGGTTCATCCCCTGTGCAATGGGGACATGGACTTTGTGGCTTCTCTTCAGCTTCCAGGAGTCAGCCTGTAACCACATACCAGATGTTCCCCCTTTCCAATATCAGTTCTCAGTGCATCTCAAACACAAGCCCTTTACCATGTCTCAGAAAAAGACCTAGCTACTAAATCTGGGGAATCCCATTTTCCTCCTAGTCTGACAGTCCTCACACTCCTGTTCACGCTTGAATATGCACCTTTGTGGAACTTGTCCCACAGACTCTCCTGAACTGGGGAGGAGGATCAAATTCCAGAGAGCGGCCAAGGCCTTCACAGCTGTGGGAGAACCTAGAGGGCAACCTCAGTAAGTGACAACACCACCATTTCAGTTTCTCTTGTCATTATTTAAAAAAGACATTTCACATAAGCGGGATAAAGTGCATGACAATTCTGTGATAAAAGAAAAGGAAACTTGTCAGTTGGAACACAGCCACAAGGAACAAACCCTAAAAACACCCCTAACAAGGGCATACGTCTAAGTGGTTTCTGTAAAGTATGGTCTCCAGTACCGAAATGTATGTTTTCAGTTAAATGCAGCACAAAGCATCCCTAAAAATACCTCAAAGGTGTTTACACAGTCATTAGAAGCCAACTGGGGGCCAACCTCCACGTGACATCTCAGTGAAGTGCAACTGAGTAAAAAGGACCTGTCTATGCTTGCCTGTACTACATTTCAGTTTTTAATGCATGCCTCCATGAGCACACACTTAAACAAGGCAGAAGACAATCCATTTTGGAAAGGAACACAAAGCTGCCTGTTCCACAATATATGTTTACAGGAAGAGAGAAGACTCTGTCTCGTTCTTATTTCTCCCATGATTTGTTTTGTCTAGTTTAAGTCAAACGAGAATCTTCAGCTTACTCACCTCCTCCAGGGTGGTTTCAGAGATGCCGTAGCTGGAAATGCCAAGATCAGAGAGACGGTCATCAATTTCATGGAACAGCTCCACAAAAGCTCCCTCTTTAGCAGCCTTGTATGGCAAGACATAGGTTAATTCATGGCCGATGTCCTCCACCAGCCTGGCCTCAGGAACATGTTTTGTAATGAGATTTGAAATTGCAGAGACATCTGGAAGAACCAGAAGCAAAAGATGGTGTTCATCTTGTTACTGCTCATTATGTAGAAAGAGCAGCTCAGTCTTAAATACCTTGCTGGAAGGAAAGGAGGGGAAAATGGGACATGTCTGGAAAGCAGCTCATTTCCATGGGAAGTCTGGTTTCTTTTTACATTTAACACAAGCTTGGACAAAAGCCTGGACCCAAGCCTGGCTACTCTTTTTATTTGCAGAATTTGGGAGAGCTTTTACATGCTACTGGCAGCCCTGTAAGTCACTGATGTACAGTTCACCAGTAAACATTACATACTGCTAAAAAGCCTAGCAACTATACAATCTTTGGTTATTAACCCAAAATGGCTTACTAAAGAAAAATGTTCCAATATTTATGGATTTAAAAACACCATCTCTGTGAATTTAATAACTGTCCCAAGACTGTAGCTACACAGGGGCGCAAGGTTTAGGCAGTTGTCCAAGGTCAAAGATAGAGCAAGGTCAGTACTGGCACTGAATCTTACATTCTCTTCCAAGCCTCACCTATTGTCAGTGTGTCACTTTCATGGTCACTGCCAAGGCCAGCGTCAGAGCTGCTCTGGGAGACACTGTCATCCTGGTCACAAAAGAGAAGACAACCGTTGTTTCCTTCTGTTTAACCAAAAAGGGGCCCACCAGATGCTACACACCAGGTAACTCCAACCAGATGCTGCAACATGTAGGATACTCCACAGAGGAGTCAGAAAGTAATGGTGACATAGCACTGCAAAGGGCTGAAATATAACCAAGAGGTCATAGTTACAGAAATGAGTGTTACTAAAGTGTGCATTTCATCCATTCTGTATCTCTCCAATCAGCTCTGGACCACCAGCATTGAAAGAAACCATAATGGAGATGTACATCCCATGAAACAGTTTAACTAGACATGATCTGGCATAGTACCTATAAAAGCAAGTAACAATTCTTTTAAAGAATGGGGGGTTTCTCTGAGACATTCTACCATGTAAAATCTTAGCTGCTGCTTCCTGTAAGCCTAAGATTTCATGAAGGAAGAATGAATATGAGCAGGAAGGGTCACCTGTACCTTTTTCAGATAGGACACTGTGCTGCTGCTGTTTCGGCAGGAGCTCAGAGAGGAATCCACATCCTTCTTGACCAGGGTCAAATAATAGCCTGTTCCCAGCTGGTTCTTCAGGAAGAGAGAAGAGCCAACACAGCAGAGCTTGCCATGAGAAATGATGGCAATCCGGTCCCCCAGGATGTCTGCCTCATCCATGTGGTGCGTGGAGAGAATGATAGTGCGGCCTGGAAGAAAGCAAGTGAAGACACTGCTGTTAAGTCAACCATACCCATGCTCCCAAGTCAAAGCCACAATCATCTGGATATTGCCATGAAGTTGGATGGGAGGTTGATGCCACCAGTCCAGGCTCCTTTGAACAAGGCCTAGCAGTATGGAAAAGGTTCGCAGCTGCTGTCATGGATTTATTCTCCCCACTCTCTGCAGGCCCTTGTCATGCTCAGCAAAGGCAGGTTAATTTCATGTCAGCAAGGTTGGTTGCGCAGAGCGGAACAGGACACTGCTGCACACCAAGGGTGAATTTCTGACTTTAACTGCCCTCACAACCCAGTAAGGAACTGTGTCCATGACCTCTGACATGAATAAGATGAGAAAGGAGGACAGATGAAAGATCAGAACATCCTTGTCCTACATGCTCTTTGTTCCTTCCTCAGTGCAGGCAACAACAGATTTGCAAAGACACACTGCTATTTTGAGAAAATCCTAAATCAGATTGATTTTCTTTTGCTCTCCACAATACATTCATTAGGAGTAGAAAAAAAGACCACATACCTTGCCGATACTTCAGGAGCAATTCCCATATCCCTCTGCGAGAATAAGGATCCACCCCAGCTGTGGGCTCATCCAGAATGACAACCTTAGAGCCACCAACAAAGGCTAAGGCAACTGAGAGCTTCCTCTGCATGCCACCTGACAGGCACAAGAAAGAGGTGTTCAGGCTGACACAGAGATGAGGGGAACAGCGATAGCTGCAGCACTGTGGATAATGAGCTCTCCAAGAGAAAGCAGAATTGCATACTGAGAAGACCAAGCACTGCTGTTTCAGGCCTTCAGGGTCCCATCACCTTCAGGACAGGGGATAATTCATCTGGATGGTCTTCTCTCAGTGGAGTCCAACTCTCCTACTGCAGGAAAGCTCACTTTGCAAGCCCTTCCGTAAGTGAATCATACAATCTCAACATTGACAGTAGCACGTCGCCAGCTTGGATGGAGCCCTAACTATATTTCAGTATCTGGAGCACAGGCCTCCAGAGCTTGAGCTGCAGAAATAGGTCCCCAAGAGATATTCCTCCTGTGGAAGTGTGCCAGAGGCAGCAGGAAGGAATTATATTACACTCTTTTATACTAAAGCCAACCTGTGGCCATCTGCTCTCCCTTCCCAAGGTCAAATGCACAGTCTGTTGTGACAGTTGAGTCAGAGACAAAGGAGTCTCGGTCCCTCAACTATCTGGTACAGAGTGACACAGGAACCCTGCCACTCCTCAACAAAGGGGAAGGACACTCAAATCAGCTTAAGAAATGCACATACGGTTCACAAACAGTAAGAGACTTGGAGATTATGGTATGAGCCACTCTCACCTAAACCCATAAAACCCAAGCATATTAGTAAGCATTTGGAGAACACATATCACATGTAGCTGGTCTATGTCATGATGGAAACAAGTACAAAATACTCAGAGAAAGTGAGTGACTTGTTATGGCCATTAGATAGCATAAGACAGCGTGAGACTGTTAAGTTTACTAAGATATGCTGATTAGGTACCTAATAAATAGCAGATTTCCTTAAGTGTTTAATTGTGTGGTAGTCTATATTTAATTGGAGGATCCAACCAAGGTCTGTGATGCAGCCTCTGTGAAACCCAAGAGTTCTTCTGGGGCTGAGGAAGTAGCTGAGAAACATAAAAGCAGCTGAACCTACCAGAGAGTTTGCTTGTCCTAGCTTTCAGTTTGTGGGGCAAACCAACATCCGTTGCCATCTGCTCCATCTCCTCTTTCACCTTCTTTTCTGGCAGCCCTTTGAGCCGAGCGTAGAACCAGATGTGCTCCTCCACAGTCAGCCTAGGGAACAGAAGCAAGCTCAGGGCACAGCTGAGAGCACCAGGCTGGGATTCATCCCTTGCATTAGCATTACAGCAGGCATGGTTGTTGGCTTGGGAAAACATCTTTTAAGGCTGAGGTTTCAGGAAGGAGCTACAGACTGGGTGTGCTCAGCTTGGGCCTGATTTCAGGGTGTGGCTATTCAGCACCAATGTAAATAATCCTCCTTTAAGGGCGCTTGACAGAGTATCCTAAATACCCCAAATCACTAGGCACTGGGGAAACATTTGGCCTAGTTAAGTTTAATGGAGCAGATTTCTTTAAAGAGAGCCAGAAAATGAAAGTGTAGACTCTTGCTGATAATTCACAGGCATGTACAAACACACTAATAAACAGAATGTCTTTGCACCGATCTCACACCACCCTGCTGCCTCACACCATGTACACAGATAAAGATAGGACCATCTTAGGTGAAAGCTCACTACTGTCTCCCAAAGAACCCAAACGTCTGTTGGATAACACCAGCCCTGCATCTCACAGATGCTACTCACAAGTCAAACAGCACATTGTGTTGTGGACAGACACCCAGGTTCTGCCTGATGGTGCTGAGCTCAGAGCGGATATCTTTGCCCAGGATGAAGGCGGTACCCGACGTTGGGGGGAACAAGCCAGTCAAGATGGACCTGAAGGACAAACACAACAGATAAGCAGGTTTGACCACTAGGAAGTGGCTGCTGCACATGCCAGGATGGATGAAGAGTAGATGGAAGCCCTGGGGAACTCCCACATCAGGAAAGAAGTCTGAAAAACATCTCGCTAATGGATTAAAAAAAAAATCAGCTCCAATGGTTTTAACAGTGATCAAAGCACACCCAAATGACTCTGCTTGAAGGAAATATTTTTTCCTCTAAAAGCTTCTCATCCTTTCAGTCCCAACTCGTTTCCTTACACTGGTAAGTCAGAATCACAAATAGCATTACTAAAAAATGCTGCCAGCAGATTCACTCGGCACAACCTCAACCTGAACTACCTCCACTTTCAGTTCCCTGTATCTGTGCATCTTCTGAGGCAGCTGCACAACTAGAGTAGGTCAGCAGGGCTCCACTGAGATCACTGGAGCACCCTAATCTGTACCAGCTTGCACACTGCAGCTGTATAGCTACCTCTACCTCATTGACAGGAAATGCAGTATTCAGAGTCACTTCCCCCACTGTCTTAAAGCATTATTTTGTTCTTACATAGTAGTGGTTTTCCCTGCTCCATTATGTCCCAGAAAGGAGGTGATTTGTCCTTCATAGAAGTTCAGTGTGAGACCATCTACAGCAACTTTCTTGCCATCACGATAAACCTTGACCAGGTTCTGGATGGAAACACCAAGGCTCAGATGCATAGGTTCTTCCTCCTTGCAGACTGGAAGAAAACAGCAAAGTAGAGAGAGATATGATAGGTTTTAACAGTAACTGTGTGGGAGTTCTAACAAACACCACATTCCCTCAAGTCTGTGGAGATCCAAGGAGAAATGAGCTATATGAAGAACTGATGACATTTGTTCTTCAGGGCAGAAACCTTCAAGAGAAGTTGTCTTTTAGCTCTTTTCTCTCTACTGGGCTCATGTGCGAGTTGGAAATATCCAGTGTCACCAGGGTCGGCAAAAATGGGAGGAATTTTCAACTCCATGAGGCTGGAGGACCCATCTGCACTCAAGTGGGCAAAGTACTTTATCTGGGTACACCCACCTGATCAGCACACCCAAACTGCAATAACAGAGCAATGACCAATTTCATCTTAGCCATGCCAGTCCTGCTGTCCTTGGACTCTCCTTTCAAAAAGGTAGACCACAACACTTCACTGAAGAAAGGTTCTGTGTGCAGCACTTACCTTCTGAAGGCCCCTTCTGGTCAGGATGAGGGTGCTGCCTGTCCTGTGGTTCCTCGCCAAACCAGTAAGACTTTGTGAAAGGAAAGTACCAGGGCCTGGGAATCCCATACTGGCCTAAAGACAAAAGCATTACATGAGCATGACTGCATTTGTTCCTTTTCTTATATTAGCTTTCAGCACAAGAAGGGAAGTACTCCACCCACAGTAAGCCTCTAGGTTAGGCAGGACTAAGAGATCTTTCTTGATGGAGACACTGCCAGACTGTGGGGGTAAGTGACACCTCTTTCCCCAAACTTCACTTCAGGGTTAAAAGCCCTGTGCTGGAAGGTGCTAAGCAGCCACATGTGGTGCTGATACTCTCAACTCCTCCCCTGCAGCAGGGTCTGTGGACTTAGCAGTTCAGAGAAGGGAACAGCTGAAGAACACCAAAGCTTCTGGGACTAGCTCAGCCATCACCACAATCGGGCACAGCCTCTGTGCTGGGCAACAGTCACTGCTATTAGCAGCAACAACCTCACTGTCATGCTGGTTTGTGGTTCTCCTCCATGACCTTTCTACAGCGCTGCTTAAAAACGGGCCCAACTTGTCCCCTGGCAAATGACTAGGGTGAAAGAATCTATTTAAAAGTGTGAAGACATGATCCTCCCTCAGAAGCAGACCTCACCTGGGAAGACAGACTCAATGTACCAGGTCATGACCCCATATAGGAAGGTATCGAACAACATCATGCCGGCAGATGTGGTGATGCTAAAGCCATCTTCTTCCAATGGGCTCTCAAAGAAGTTGTCCCACTGAACACCAACTCCCTGCTCCTCAAACAGTGCAAAGTACTCACAACCAAAGCCAAAGGCTACTGGAGACAGCAGGCTCTGCAAATGGGAGGCATGAACATGCATTCAGTTTTTCACAACTACTCTCCAATTGGGCAGCTCAGCTCTAGCACAAGGCTAATGGGCATAGTCAAGAAGCCTTAAAGGAAAAGTCCAAGGTCCAAGGAACATGACCCGTATTTGCAGAGAGGGAGTGGAAGACTCAGTCTTGGTTCCAGCAAGCAAGCAAGGCCTGAAGTCTCTGCTGGACCACCACCCAGAACTGTTTGTTTCCCTATTTTCTTTCCCTTGCTCTTTGGAATTTTATGTGAGGAAGAGATCACTAACCGCCACCTTCTCCAGAGAGGTCAGAAGCGCTGCACAGAGGAAAGGCAGCTGGTTCCTTCAGCCTGCATATTTGGTGGCACAGCATCACAGCATACAGAGATCAAGGCAGCTTAGTCTGGCTGAATTACTTCAACTATCAAAGCCAACAAAACCCTCCCAGCAGCTCCTAGCTCCTCCTAAAGAGGTTCAGTCAACCTCTTTACCAAGCCCAGCCCTGATAGCCTCTTACACTGGAAAATTATTGTCCCATTGCCACCTCCCCCCTTTTGTTATCAGTGTCCAGCTAGAGAGCTGCTGAGTGCCATACTGGCTGACACCCAGTGCCCAGGACAGTCTCCTCAACACTCACCGCAAAGATCTTGAGTGAGAAGCTGACATAGTCCTGCCAGGCAACACACAGCACGTAAGGTAGGTACAGCGTGAAATAGACAATGCCCCCACAGGCAGCTGCGAGGTTGGCCCTGGAGAACACGGTGCTGATGAGGAAGCACTGGAGGATCGTCACAACACCGAAGATCGAGAGGAAAACAAACACCACGCTAGGGTCGCTGTAAGGCAGCAGATTCCCCATCTGGCAGGAGAACAACAGGTGCATCAGGCTTTCAAAGAGCTCTCCAAGGTGGGTCTAGTACAAGCAGGTCTGCAGAGCTGCTGCTCAGGGGAGGCTGGGCTTGCTGCAATTTGCCCAACGGCCTTCCCAGAAGTGGGGCAGTACCAGAGACACCTTTTCAAGAGCACTGAATCTACTACAACCTCTCCTGCTATTTTCAGCCACTCAGCCCTCTTTTGTTCCAAAACCCTGCTCCCAAAAAGTTGCTCATCAACCCAGACTCACTAACTCTTCTCCAGTGTGCCAGTGCAGACTACTGCTTAGCAGACTCAAGACTAGATTCTGCTGCCACAGATCAAACCAGTCAACTCACCTTAAGGATCAGTACCAGCAGGCCTGCACTCATCAGGAGAGGGATGAGGCTGCTAATGAACCAGCTCAGCCAAAGGATCCCATTGTCAAGTCCCATAATCCTCATCGTCTCCTTCAGCCGGGCTTCCTTCTCATACACAATGCCCTTAATTATCACAGCCACTGAGTAGATCCAGGCTAGAGTCATGAAGAGAGGCATGGAGCGGCTCATGACACGCAGAAATCTGAAAGAAGGAAGGAAAAGGGCTAGGAGAACAGAGTGAGAAACATCACTGCAACTTCAGGTACCACTCAAGGGCTAGCAGAGCATGGTGACAGCTAAGGCTTCACTGCACAAAGCAGCCGATGTGCAGAGCACGCATGACAGGACCAGTGTCTCACCATGAGGTGAGGCTGATGGGTCTAGAGCACATCACCAGCCTGGAGTGGGAGCTAGAGTCGCAACTGTCATTCAGTGGAAGAGCGGGTACAAAAACCTGCCTTTCCTGGGGACTGCTCTCAACTGTCCTCTTTCCACTCTCCTGTGCCTAGGTCTCTGCTTTTTTTCCAGTGCTATTTTTGCCTGTATCACATTTGGGGATATGGTCACATCTCAGGAATGCACTCTGTATGTGAAAGTCCCATACAGACAATCCCTCTCCTGGGAAGGACTCTGCAAGTCATTACATATTCTAAATCCTCCATGCAGATGCCCTAATCCCAGAGATTACAAACACTAAGGAGATTGCTCCCCCACTGATAGTAGGGACATAAACCTTGCCTGAGGGGTAACAAAAGCCCATGCCTCCCAAGCCACAATCAACCTGGAAGCTTTTGAAGCAGCCTGCATACATACATGTCATCCACATAACACGGGTAGGGCATCTGCTGCACATAAACTCCTGTCTTCTTCTCCGTGCCTGTCTGCACTCTGATGATGGCCTGTTCCACCACATCCTGCAGATAGGCAAAGCCTCCCCAAACATAGCGCATGTCCTCAAAGGGGTCAGCACGGGGACCAGGATCCCAGTACCTGCACCAAGGGAACAAGACCTTTCTGTTAGAAATCCTCATCGCTGCATCCCCTGTAAGAAACTGTTCATAAGGCAGGATGTCACGACTCACCCATCCTTGATCTTGTTAGTCCTTTCCACATTATCAATGTCCATACGTATCTTGTATTTCACATGTTGAGGGAGCTCTATGCTGTTAGGAGCTATTTCAGTGAAGACTATGCCAGCCCAAAACCTCCTTTCATCCAGAAGCTCCAAGGACTTGTTTATAAGACGGACTTCTGTGGCCACAGGCTCCAGTTTGTCCAAGTTGACACACTAGACAGCAACAGATTTGGAAGCGTTTATGGGATGTTACCAAACCAAATGGACTTTGATTATGTTTGGGTAGGAGAAAAAAAAAAGGGAGAACTCTGCAATGGTAATGCCATGCCCAAGAAAAGGCTGTAGTGCTGGACTACTTTGCAATGTTTCATGGTAGCCCAGCAAGTTGCTAGAGATGTCATTTTTTCATGCTTGATGGTCATCCGCCAGTCAAACATATATCACTGAGAAATACCCCAGCAAAGGTATTTTCCAGACAAGAGGTTAGGTAGCATTGCAGTACTAGCTACAGGATCCCATCCAAGCACCAATTTCCATAGATAGTCATATTTTCTCTGTTACCAATAAACTAGGTCTAATTCAAAGCCTCTAAAAATCAGTGGAGAGACCCAAAGGCTTTGGACCAGGCCCCTGACAGGCCAAGGCCTGTTTCTGTTTGCACTCACCTGCCAAGATGATCAAGTAACAAGTAGAACAAATTCCATTATTCACTATGTCTTCCACAGCTTAAAGCAGCTGCTAGATTCACTGCAGTCCCCAGCTAAAGCCCCAGATCAAAATATGAGCTGTTACACTGCCGAGGCAAGCAGGAGCTCTCAGTCGCCCAGTAACAGCAGGGTGGGAAACCACATGCAATGGCTAAAGTGAGAGCTTCAAGAACAAGGCTTACAGTTAGGTTCCTACGTCTGTATTTAGGCATCTGAAAAAATGGTATTTTCTAACATGCTGTGCACTCAGCCCTACTAAAGCCTGGTTGTTTACAGAAAATGGACTGAAGAACATCTATCTTCCCTTTCCAGGAATGCCCCACTGCACAAATGGAGACCAAGCTGCTGCCCTCCCTGAGCTCCTTGCCCACAGTAGCAGGATCTCACCTCCATGAAGCGAGAGATGGTCTGGATAGCCCGGTCTGTCTCATTGAAGGCATCCACCCAGGTATACACTGAGCCATTTGCTGTTTCAAAGTCCTCTGGATGGTTTGATAGGAAACTGGCAACATCCTCCACTGTCCAGTTGGAAGCTGGCAAGTGCAGGTCCCAGAGAGCTTTGCCCTTCAGCAGCGTCTGCGGATATTTTGTTTTCAAAGGAGAAATAGTTGTTGAGAATTAATGTTAGATCTCCTCTCTCATCACGAAAACGAGTACTACTGGGGAAAACGCCTTTTAAAAAGGTGCAAGGAAATGCTCTCTGCCATACTAAGAAGATCAGCATGGTGGGGTCCTTCCTCTTACCCCCCCATTGCAAAGGATGGGCCTCCCCCGGTGTAGTGTGCTTTGCAGGCTAGCTGGCTGCCTCCATGTCCTGCCACCCCTCTCCCAAGGAGAGGGCAGCAGAGAACCACGCACAGCTCTGCACCCCGCGCATACAAACCGGGTCTTGCACCAGCAAAACAGGGAAGAGGGAGATGCGTGTTCAGGAGAAACGCTTTGGGCTGACGGTGGCTGCCAAGCTCTGCTCACCTCTCCCGAACAAACCTCTGCTCCCAGCTAGGACGGAGAGGGGCTGTGGCATAGCTGGAGGCTAAACCGTCACAGTGCTGAGCAGAAATACCAGCACCAGAGCCTGGGTGGCTTTTCTTACATATTTTGCTTTTGCGCCATCAGGGCTGGCTGAAGCCCCGTAGAGCCACGATGTCCTGCCTCTCTGTTCTCCTGTCTGGGACAGAGGGTTTTTTCACCTGGTTTAACTTCTAGGTTTCTGAGGACAGGCTATTGCCCCACTACGTGTATGCACAACACCCCACACAAGTGCAGTCCAGGTAGAAGCACCTGGCCTTGGAGCAGAAACCAGTCCTCTGGGCAGACAATATAAGGGCAGGCAGGAGGGGAGCATTAATTGTAAAGGCCACAGTTGAACTGAAGTAGGAGAAAAAAAAAAAGCCTGCGCAAGAGAGAAAACTGTAAAAATCCTAAACAATAAAAACAGGAAATGGATTTTCTGCCAGAATAAAGAATTAAGTAGAGAGGTGAGGAGCTTGCCCATGCTCTGTTGTTACCAGCAAACCAGAAAGTAATGGGTCACACAGTTACGAAAACAGCATCATGAACTGGGAAAACAGAACAGGCCAAGCTGACAAAGGAGAACCTGCAAGAGGGAAATCTGAGCAAACAGGGATCGGCTACGCTGCACTCTCTTCACATTCGGTCTCCCAAGGTTGGCTCGCACCACCATCCCCAGCAGGAAAGGCAACATGCCTGCAGGGAAGGGGCTCAGCCTCATCACGTTCAGCAGCAACGTTAAAGCACCTTAACTCCAGGGGCACATGTTGTCCTCCCTGAAATTAACAGCTGCATTAGCATCAAGCTGGAAGTGCCAGAGATGGGCAAGCAAAGCACTTTCCTCTCCTTCCGCGGGAAGCAATATGCCAAACAGATCGCACAACCCAGAAAGTTGGGAGGTGATGACTAGTCACCCAGCAGCATGGCAGCCTCAGTGGCTAACAAACAGCAAAGGACCAGCCTTCCCCTTGAAAGCAGCCACACTATGTTTCAGCCTATTCATGTACAAGTGATCTGTTCTGGACCCCTAAACTGAATGGGACGTTGCCTGGGAGCTGTCCAGGCACTGACAGAAGTCCTCCTGCTTGTGTGAACTGCAACAGGTGACAACAAATGAACCCCTACTACTGTGCCAACACGGGGGAGATGACCAGACTGCTGGGAAGATCAAGAATTAACTACCAGAGCCAGCAGGGTTAACAAGAAGCATAAAATACAAAACCAGAAAAACCTGTGGCTCATTTAAAAAAAGAAAAAAAAAAAAGCAGCAATATTCACTTTTCAAAGGACACAACTGCAAACCAATATCCAAACCTTGACTTTGTCTGCGCACTCTGCAAACAATTCAATTTACAGTTGGTGGCCATGGTTTTCACCTCCCTGATGCCAACATCTACAAAATTAACTTTCATAAAGCCAAGAGAGGCACAGGAGTGATGAAAATCACGTCTCTGACCCTCCAGCATATCATCACGTTGATGGGGAAGTGCAACAGGGCAGGTCAGAGACTATTCAGCACAGCATTACATTGGGGTAAAAAAGGAATGAACTTCAAGGCTTAAAAGACCTGGGGAGTCTCTGTATAACAGCTGCACTGACACCCAACCAGCTGCCTTGCAGAGACAGAAGGAAAAGCTACTGTGCAACGGTTTCTCTGTTGCACGATCCCAGATTTACTTCACTGTGATTGGGAAGTAAGCAGCACAGGGTGCAAAGATCCACGCCTCAGAGTTGCACCTAAGGGAAGCAACAGTGAACTAAGCCACTTAAGCAGATAATACCCCAGTAATGCAGGTCTAACACCTGGCACAACGCTCCAGGGAGCCAACAGGCTAGCAGAAAGCATGTCAAATCTGAACAAGACTCCCAGCACCTTCTCATGCTCTAGTATGCATGGCATGTTACAAAGTGATCAGCCATAGGGTGATACTTGCTCTTCTCCCCTGAGCACCCAAGTATTACTAAATTAAGCATACCATGCAACTCCAACGTAAGTTTTTACAAGGTTTGTGCCAGATTACTGCCAGGCATCTAGGTTCAGCTGAACCACAGTAATCAGTTAATTCCTACGGTACCCAATGGGGCCCAAGGCCACCCAGCACCTTCCAGGATCTGACCTAGGTATACGACCACTCACTTTGCTGCCATCGTGAGAGCACTGTTGTGGAGAAGTGCACAGCACAGGGAGTTGAACATGTCACCAATCCCACACATCTCCAGTTTACAGAAATACCCCAAGTCAGATACTCATACCGCATTAGGGCAACACTGTGCCCATTTCTCCACACAGGCAGATTAGAAATGGGTGTTAAACACAAGCTGCTCGTTTGCAGCGGATTGTTACTTGAAGGAAGGAATGCCAAGCATAATACAAGATTGGTACAATCACAACGTGTTTCAAGAAGGGGTCCCATCCATACTATTTATCTGCCTAGCTCTGTACTGAAGCACCATCTAAAGTAAACATTTCTTCACTTATTGCAGAAGACGACAGTGGTGGTTCTAGCAAGGACAGCATACTGACCCGAATGAGATCCATTTCCTGACTACTTTCCATAAACGTCCATATCTTCGGACTTATCTCCTCCCACATCCCCCCGAGGTCACGAAACACACCCAGCTCCTGGAATGTCCTGTTCACCTGTCAGCAAAGAGGAGAGGAAGGTTACTTCCAAGAGCTGGCTGAGATCCACTGCATACTGAGAGGGTGCATTGACCTGTCAAGTGAAGTACTGAGTGTTGCTTATATTCAAACAGCAGCTCGGCTTCTGCAGGGACCAAAGTAGGGAAAATCAAATGCATTTGGAAGGAAAACAACAGGGAGTGTGGATGCCTGTGGCTGAGCACTGCCTTTCAAGGCTTGGTGGAAAATGACTCTGCCTTGGAGATGAAGGGCATGCAGAGGCAGCCCCTCCCCATGTGCTAAAAGAGTCTTGCTGAGGAAGCCTGGGGAATTACAGAGCACATTAGGTAACCCACAATCAGAAATGATTAAGGATCTGCTGTGCAGCCTGCAGCGGAGGAGACAAAGGACACCTGAAGGCTTATCAAGGTCTTCCCGACTCCTATATCCCACATCAGAGATGCAAAGCCTGTAGATAATCAAAAGGCACCAGGGAAAACTTCCAGCCAAGTCCGGGAAAAAAGTTCAGCCTGGCCTTTTCTCCTTGAGCCTTCAACAGCAAGTGCATGGGAGGTGAGATACTAGGGAGGCTGTGCTTTGCAGGCAATCCTTTCTAGGCTTGTGTTTGGGCCCAATTTAACATAGAGAAGCTAAGGTGCACAGCCAGCGGACATACCTCATTCTACATACCAAAGGACTGGGCTAGAGTTACCTCAGTCATGACCTTCCTTATGGCTGGTGTGTCTGGAGTGTACAAGATCTTCCCAATCAGCAAGGGTTTCAAAGCCCTCCAGATAATCCTCGAAAGCGGGCTGGATTCCAGGTTCTTCATCAGCTCATTGCAGTAGGGTGCTGAGGAGGAGAGGACAAGGATGAGTGGCTAAACAGCACAGTGACAACTGCAGAATGCATATGCCCCACTTGTGTGGGCTTCAAGGACAATTACAGCTGAAAGCACAGCATTTGTCAGACAATAAAAACCCTGCTTTACTGCAAAGTTCCACAAAAAGTCCCTTTGAGTCCAAGCCTCCATGGTTTGCCCAGCAAACATGGAACAGCCAGGTAGCCTCCAGCATTAAGAGCCACACTGCTATTTCTGCACTGCTCCCACAGCCCCACTGCACGGCACGAGCAAATTTGTCCAAAAAAGGCCAGATTTCCAAAGGCTGCACCTGACTGTGCTCCCTTTCCCCCTGAAGGAGGTCCACTACACAGCCTTCTCTGGACTCTACACAAGGCCCTTGGGAATCTCTTGCATGTTGCTATCTTCGCTGGCCTTAAGGGCATGTGCAGGAGGCGGCACGTGCATGCCTCTCTGAAACAGTGGAAGGTATTCTGTCCCTCAGGACCACCTGCTTTCATCTGTGGAAGTTTGGGAAACACTAGTGATGACAACCATGAAGTAGATGGGACCTTAGGCCATGCCAGGGTTACACTTACTTGTGGAGTTATCATAGAAGTTAGTTACATCATCTTCAGTGCTGTTGCCTCCAAACAGTGCTTTGTAATTGTTATCCTCGTACCAGTTGAGGGATTTAATTTTGAGCCCTCCACCTTCGGGATGGCCACACACAATGCGCGACACAGCCTGATAGATCTGCGTAGAGGAGTTTGAGGCATTCACGTTGGTCAGGAACATCACCTCTTGCCTCATGTCGCTCCAGCTCTTCATGCTCAGCAACTGGAGGGGGAGGTGGGAGAAGAGAGTGGAAGCAGGGATAGGACAGGATGAGCAAAAGGAGAAGATCTTGCCACTCTCCTTCAAATCACACATCTGTTTTTGAACAGACGAGAATCCCCTTGAATGCAACATGAACAGTAAATACCAGGGAAAGCACATTTCCCCCTGCCACAGTGGGATAATGTAGAGGGAAGTCTCTTCTGTGCATGCACAAGGAATCTGCCCTTGTCAAGTTCTTTACTCTTAAGCTTTCTCCTCCAGTGCAGTGGGTGGTTCCTCCTCTCTCTGCCCTCTCACATGGAAGCCACTTCTCCTCCTGGTTGCACAATGGCTCACATTCTAGGGGAGCCCCCTCACACCAGGTGGGGTGGGGTGCATTGAGTCCGAAGAGGGAGTAAGGAACAACACAAACTGAGTGCAGCTCATGGGACACAGGCTGGATAAGCTGCAGGCTGCAGCAGTGTCACCTGGCACAATTCCACAAAGCTCAGCAAGCCTCCACTGATTTACACCAGGCAGCCAGTTTGACCTCCTAGATCAGTATCGCTTGTCCCTGCCCCAGCACCTCCTTGCCCTGTTGTCAATGGCATTCCCAGAAAACCCTTGAAAACAAGCCCAGCTGCATCCCGGAGCCTGATCACAGCATGAGCTGTGCATGCAGCCAGCCACCATAAGGAGTCTTCTCCTGTCCAGTCGGCCTGACACCAGGCTCGAGGTGACAATGCACAACTGGCCGGTATGATGGGTACCTCCAGACTCATTTGTCTGTCATAAGCACCTACCTGCAATATGTCATGAACAAAAGAACCATGTGCTCAGCCTGAGACACTCACTGCACTAATGTCTCTGTACTCAGAGGCATAGCCAAGCTCTCCACAATGGAAAAAGCAATGCACCTCCATGAGCACTGGTTTCATGCTACACTTGAGCATTGCTCTCAGACTCCCTGTCTGGAGATGCAAGAACATCAGCAGAGCTGCGTCCATACAGACTAGAATTCTGTTTATCTCAGTAACCTCTGTGATGGTGACAATAAGTGGATGTTAGGAAAAAATAAGGCAAGGGCAAGAATGTAGGACACTTCCCCCAAGTAATCTTCCAGCTTCCGTTTATTTTCAGCTCAGGGAACTTCTATTTCCTAACCCTCAATTAATTTCTTCCATGGTAAACTCCTACAGTTTTGAACATCCACAAGTATTTAACATGTAACATATCACTGGAAAGAACCTCGTCTCCTCTCTCCTTAACTTGGCTATGGTTAGCTCCATTTGGTGCCATGTTTTTTGCACTGGAAGAGACAGTGAACTTTCAATCCCTATCTCTTTCTTCTGGGCCATTCAGCTCTATAGACCTCTGTCATATACCCAATTCATCTCTCTTCCAAGCTGACAAGTCCCAGCCTATTCTCTTGTCCCTTGTGTGAAAGTCATTCCACTTCTAAATGTCCTAACTGCCCTTCTCTGAACTTTTTCGAGTTCTGCTACACCTTTTTGGAGAGGAGGGGCTTAGATCTGTATTCCACATCAAACAGAAGGGCAATCCACAGTTTTATATAGTCATGGTAACATCTTACAGCTGGTTCTCTACCCCTTTTTAATCTTTCCTAGCATTTGATCCGTTTTTTTTAACTGCTTCTGAGATACCAGGTGACGTTAACTTCGATGTTCTTCCTGTGCTGCCCAGAACAGCAACAGGCACTAATAAGGGCAAGCAGACCTGCTGAGACACCTATTTGTAACTGCTCATCAACTGCATCTCAGAAACAATTTTAGATACTGTGGCCCAACCGCCCTGTTCTCAGAGACAATAACAGCATTAGTCAAAGACCATCTGCCAGTTTTGAGCACTGTATATTGGTTTTGTCACCTTTGTTTAAATAAAATGCAGGTAATCAAAGCCTAGGACAGCTGGCAAAGCCAGCCAGCAACAATGCAGAAAGCAACAGTGTGCTGGAACAATTCAATTCAAATTCACCCAAGGAAAGCATACCCAGAGTCTCTGGCCTTACACTGGGAGGCAAACCTGACCCTTTGTGTTCATCTGTAGCACTGTGCATGTGGCAACATCTGGACAAAAATTCTTGATGCTAAACACCAGTCACATACACAAGGAGCCTCTATTTTTAGCTGCCTGAAAATACATGACACATTGATATGATGGAAGACAGCTGTAACAGCTAAAGCCTAGGGATTCAGTACATGTGTCCAGAGCGACTGCTTCAAGTGTACCTTCATTTCCTCACTACTCACTGCTGCCTTTGTCTGCACCCTGCTGCCACTCAATCTGGCTCCACAGGTTCAGGGTGACTGACAGGACACAAGCATCATGTGACATGAATGAAAAAAATGTCACACAACAGCTTTTGTTGATTACATATGCTCATGTGGATTTTGGGGATTTGATGATTCCTTACCCAAAAGGCCAAGCCTGCATTTCAGATGCGATAGTCTGAGTGTCCAATTCAAAGGACCCCTTGGGGAGTTTTTGGTACCATAAGTAAACCAGCAGATGTTCCTCAGCAAAAAAGTCAACTGCTTTAGCTAAAGTACCATAAACTCCCTAACATGAGCAAAGGTACCCAAATAGGAAGTGCAGCTAATTCCCATGAACATATGAGGTGTTAGCCATCTTGCAGAGGGATTGCATTAGCAAATACATTTTTACACATAATTTTAAAACAGTTTGAGCAAGGAGCTTTGTTTCATCTTTGGCACCAGCAACTTTACTATTAACATGCAGAGCTGCTCTGTTCACACCACTGGAAGCAAGTACCTCATGTGTGAAGGGTTACTGAGCTATTTCTTCTCCCAGACATCAGACCTGGCTCTGTTAAGTGTTTCTTAATAGTTGCCCTTGCTCTCGGTATTTAATGTGCTCTCCTAGGTTGATTTAAAGAGCCCAGGGACACAGATCCAATCAATCCCCATACTCCGAGAAAAGTTTTGTTCAGACCATTCTCTAATTAAAATTCTTTGCTAGAAAGGCTCCTAGACATGGCACAAACAAGAGTTCTCTCCACCCCCCCAAGCTGCTGCCCTTCGAAACAAGGGAACAAGTCCCTCCTTTCACACAGAAATCAGCCTGCCAGACAATAAGAAGTAACTTTCGGTCAAGCCATCTGGAGCAGCTCATGCTGTACACAGAGGAAAAAGCTGCCTTTGTTTGCACAGCAACAGGGCAGAATAAAAGGTAGTCCTACCCAAAACAGCTGCCAAGCAAAAGGCACATTACCCTGGGACATTTTCAGCCACATCAGCAAACTGAGTATCACATGGTTTCAATTATTTTTATCCCAGACAAGAAAAAAAGGCAAGCTTAAGTGATGTAACGGGAAACAGCTGTAATCAAACTCTGAAGGGCAGCCTCCCTGCTAGCAGCAAGAGCTCTGCCATGGTCTTAACCAAAGCTGATCCTGGAATCATCTTAATTTCACAGTAAATGGGACCTGGCAGCAGGCTGTGGGACTTGGGGAGGGGTGCGTGCCAGGAATTGTTGGCTGGCATGGACCTGGCTCCTGGCAGCTGCCCCTCCGTGGGAGAGGAGTGAATGCTAACCTGAAGTGACCCGTTCTTGTGCGTGCTCTCAGAGGTTACTGCCGTTCACGGCTCTGAGCCCTCTCACTCCAGCGCAAAGGCGGAAGACTAGCAAAGGGGAGGAGGACGAGGCAGCATTGTTTAGTTTAGATGGTTGTGATTTCTGCTTCAGGGAGAGAATGTTTTTGCCTAGTAGCAGCACTTCAAAGTCAGAGCCAGCCAAAAAGCAACTAAGTTAAGTTTTCTGCCCAACCCCCCCCCCCCCCCCCCTTTTTGACTTCTGACTCATGCTAGGCACGCAGGGCTTTCTTCTTAAGCCATCATTTCACCTGCAAAAACAAATACTTGTCATCTCTATAATCTCACTTTGCCTGGGCAAATTGCTATTTATGTTTTGCCAGAGCTTTTCTCAGCCAGTGTTGTGATGCCATTGCACTTAGTGCCCCACAAGGACCAGAAAACAACCTCTGCCCCAAAAAGCTAGTTAGACAAAAAGCAAACAGTAGCCTACAGTTACTAAATTAGATTAGAACAGCCACAACATCTCTTCTACATGCCATACCCTCACCACACCCAGAGACCAGTAGATACAACCAAGTGGCTGGCAACCGAGTGAAAAAACTAGAAAGAAGACAAACCTCCACATGCAGTTTGAAAGGCACTGCGAGGCAGCAGATGTATTATTGCAAGCCCAACAATTGTGCCACTGCTAAGGCTGCAAACCCCACAGAAAATGTCTCAATTCCTGCTCCTCCCATGAGGACCAGATCTTTAGCCACACATCTGATAAACTCCTATTGTGTTTCTAACTTAAAGTGCCAAGGGGTTACGAAGTGTGTGCTGCCTCTGACACAGGGAGAACTGCTGTAGTATGGGGGAAGTTTCAAAACAAGCCAGGGATTTGACTTTGAGTTGCACCAAGGAGACTCGTGCTTCTTGTACTCGGTTGCAGACCAAGAGAGCAACCACGGTGATGTGTCCTCCTGACACAGAGGCACTCCTTACCTCTTTAAAAAGCTTCCCAAGGCTCTCTCTCAAAGCTTCCACCGTTTCTGACAGATCCTCCAAGGAGGAATTGAAAGAAAGTCGTCTCTGCAGGAAGAGAGAAAAGGAAACCAGAAATCACTGCAAGGCACCAGTGAAGAAATTAAACTCTTGTAAACATTCTTGTAAAGAGTAGTAAGGATTCTTTACATGGCAAAGTGCTTGATAGGGAAGGGAAAGCTGGCTTTCTGTGCATCCTTGAGCTTAAAATACCCTAGGCTTCAGTGCCCCATAACATGAGGGCGACACCCCTTTCCTTCCTCACAGGTTAGGTACACAGAGGCCATAACCAGAACATCCCAGTAAAATGCTATATGCACGCACGTACACTTACAGTGCCAAGGATGGCTTGCATTCCAGGTCACGAAACAAGCACAGCCTACAGGATAGCACGTGGACAGACCTGAAATCCTGCAAGCCAGTGCTAAGAAGGGGATGCAAAGTCTGTACAAGGGAGGAAAAGACCACTTGGTAGACACAAGCTTTCAGTGGGACTCCAAAGATCCCAGCTCAGATATGGAGAACTCCTCCTGCAGTGTACATCATATTCATCACTCAAGTCCTCCTACCAGGCCTTGACGTTCTTTATCTAAACCAAGGGTGTATTTCAAAACAACCAGCTTCCATGAAACAGTTGACACTCACCATCATCACAGGGGAAAGACTGACAGACTTCCCGAAGTGGAAAGCATAGCTTTCAGGAAAGTATTTGCTCTAGCAGGGGGGCACACTGAAGACAACTCCTTGTTTCCAGTTGCTCTACATGTAACTGGTGGGCCTGGGTTTTGGTTTGTTGGATTCTGTTTCCCTTCTGTTCACATATCTGGATTATCTTGCATTGGAAACATTTGGACACAGTCCTTGTTTCAAGGGAATGAAGATTAAAATAACTTCCTAAGATTTCACATTAGCAGCTACACATCGCAGCATTTGAAAGCATGCTAAAGTTACAGCATTGTGACACACAGAAGACCAGCCAGGGCTGTTGATATTGGCACACTTTTGGGCTGAAGGTTTTCATCTTCACATCTTTCCTGGGCAACTTCTGGAAGCAAACTCTGGAGGCTTTCACTTCTTCTAGTTAATTTGCTGGAGGGTGATAAGACCTGGTCAGTGCCCGCTGGTGTAAATGGGCACTTTTCCACTCATCTGTTGGGGCATTTAAGACACAGCTAACTTTTCTGAGTGCACAGCTAGTGCCTGCTCCAAAGCCAGCTGCAAATTCAGGGAGGGTGTCTCTAACCTCTATGGATTTGTACTAAGAACAGTCCTTCAGGTTTGGGTAAAGCAAAATACATCACTAGGGCTAGAAGAAAAGCAGTTCAAACTCCCTACAGTCTAAGATCTTCAAGACGTATTTAAAGAAATATAGTCAGCAAATATCAAAGCTACATAGCCGCACTACCACTTTAGCAACAAGACAAGATAGAAAGTCCTAGGTTCACGCGTAACAGTAGACATGGTTGTTCTGCTCCATGTACCTCATCAAGCTCTACACACATTTGTGTTGTTTACTCTATTCAGAGGTGATTCAGGGACAGGGTAGATGAAGAAGAGTTTTCTGATGATACTAATTGGTTCAGAACAGTGAAAAGTCAAAAGCCAATTGCAAAGGATTAGTGAAAGGCCTCAAGCTGACACACTGTTATAAAGTGCCAGACAAAATTCAGTGCTGCAAAGTAAAGTACTTAGGGAAAAGACAGTTCTACCTTAAGATACCCTTTGATGGCTCTGAACTAGCTGCTGCTACTCAGAAAGGGAGATCTTAGAATTACAGTGATAAGACAGATCAACACCAGTATAAATCCACAGTGCAATCCTGGTTCTCAAGTACTGTGTGCAGTTTTGGGTCCTCCATCTCTGAAGGAACAAAAGTACAGAAAAAGGCCACAAGTATGATTCAAGATAAGAATGGCTTCCGAAGGAAGAACAATAGACCATAGTTCTTCCAGTGGGACCTGTAATGGCAAATAGAGGTTATGACAGAGGTCTGTAGAATTACAAGTGGGATGGAGAATAGGAACAGGGAAATGATTGCTCACTGTGCCTCGTCATCCAGGACTAGAGGGCTTCCAGTGAAAAGATCAATTTAAAACAAACTAAAGGAGCTACTTCACACACAACTTAGTAAAAATGGGAGAAATTCAGTAGATGCTATGCAATGCTGAAGGTACTGAAAGTTAATGTGGGTTTGAGAAAGGCTTAGAAAAATTCATTAAAGGAAGAAAGCTTACCAAGTGTTATTAAACACCAACATCCCAGCTGTAGCTGAGAAAGTCTGAGTTGCAAGCTGCTGAAGAACAGAAGTTACATCAAAGAAATGTTACTATATACTTACCCCATGCCTCTATTCTTTCACATGCTTCCATTATGGGCCACAGCTGGACTAGCACTTGGGGGACACTGAGCTGAACAGAACTTTGGTCTGACCCAGTACACAAGTCTTAGGTGATTCAAGGAGTTTGCAAACCTTACCCTGAAACAGGAGGAGAACCCACCTATCCCACCACGCTGACCTTTCTTCCCTAACAAATGCACAGCACTCCAAGTTGATTTCTCACCAGAACTTGCAATGATACCATTGCTATGGAGGGAATTTTGCTTTCTTTACCACCACCCTTTGCACCCTAAAGCCCACTCAGGGAGCCTCTCAAAAGTCGTATCTCCAGAGACAATGACAAAAATCAGTCACAAGTAGCCAGTCATCTTTGTACAGATGAGCATGTCATGAATTTCCCTGAAAAATAACTCTTTGCAGTGGCTCATTAAGTATTTCATTACATTCATAAGAGCCCTCTAGATTCAGGGCAGCTCCAGTAAAATTGGTCCCACTGTGAGAGCATCTTTTGTAGGTGTCTGCACTACCACTTCTGGGAGCAGCTGGGGGGGGAAGGCAGTGAGACATTTTCTGGTGAAATGCTGCAAAAACATCACCTATTTGTTCTAGGCACACGGGGGGAAAGACAAAGTTCTAGCAGGTTTTGAACAGAGCTGCCCTGTATAATTACTGTGTTAGTGGCTGGCAAGTCATGCTTTCATCTAGTCTTATCTTTTGGAGAAGCCAACACCATAAAACTCTTCAGGTACAGATTGCACTGAGCAGACTCTGTGTGCTTGTATGTGCATACTACAAGACTCAAAACAGAGACAAATACTTGAGATGACTAGAGTTGACTGCACCAAGCCTTGAATAAGTCCACCTGTCAACTCCTGCTAGAAGGGATGGACAACTGTTTCTTTAACATGCAGGAGGATGCATGAGTTCAAAGTGTTGGGAGGTCATAAGAAAATTCAGCCACTGTCAGCTAACTGTTTCTGCTTAGTAAGACCACTCTGACATGTAATAACTGTTTCAAAGCAAACAACTTCATACTGATCTTAGCAGAAACTTTACACTGAACTTTGCAGAAAAATCATGTGCTTTAAGCTTCTGCTTTTGTTTCCTGGGAGTGGAAGTCCTGAAGTACAGCTGCTTAAAGGCATGATATCATTGTGCTTGACTGAAAACACTCTCAAAAGAGCAAGGAAAGCCAGAAGTTCAGTTGCAGCATGTATTTATGTTAAGATGCCTTTTCTAAAGCTATCTTTTAACTGGAATGCATTTATTATTCAACGCTTAGTTCATGCTGACCATATGACAAAACCCCCACCCATATTACAAAGGGAGAAAAAACAATTGGATTTTCATGTGCTCACCCACACTCCTTCGATGACCACTATAGTACACAAGCCACAACATATTAATGGCTTATTACAGACCCACACCACTGGAAGTGAGTGTGGCAAAGCCATTCTTAGGCAGCACTGCAAAGATGAAATCCCACAGGACCAATTTGAATTGTCTTTGTCATTTAACCTTCACCCCAAATCATTTTCAAAACGGGACATTTGCAGAGGGAAAGCTGTCCCACAGACAGGTATTTTTATGATATAAAACAGTCCCCACCACTCACAACACCAGTCCAGTGGGACACGTCTGACTTGCTGCCAATTGCTCTTACTAACCAGGGATGCCTGTAACCTTTCCCAAACTGTGTAGTTCTTCCATGGGACAACTGCTATCCTAGCACAGGGAGAAAGCTGAAAAGGAAATTTGTGTGCACGCAACCAGAGGTACTGTTTTTGCTGTTGTTCTCAAACCAGCTTCTCCTGCCTCACAGTCTCATGGAATATGCCCAGTGCAAGGCAAACCTCAAGAAGAGGAGATGCATCCACAAGAGCTTGTACAAGATGTCCTACACGACGCTGTACTTATTGTTGGCCAAAAGCTTCAGAGAATGGATGAAGATTAAGACGTGTGTCCTGGAAAAGGGAATTTGGCTTTTTGAAACACTTGTTGCTTCTACTGGAGTGAATACTCAGTCAAGACAGCAAGCTGATCCTCTGCCTTGGTGCTGTGTGATCACTTCCTGATATTCTGCTGGGTTTTGATCTAAACAGCCTACTCCAAACAGGTTCTTACATAAGAAAGAATAAGGAGACGCACTTTAATCTCCCTACCATGCCTCTATGTCCTTGGCTCTGTTTTCTCATCCTACAGAGCAGGCTAAATTGAAGTCACACAAAGTATCAGTGGCAGAGCTAGAAATCCTAGTGGAAAATGTTAATTAGAAGTCCTTCTTTGTCTTAACTGTACTAATGCACTTCAGGAGACACTCAAGCTGTTCTGGATAGAACTGTGTAAAGAGAAGTGTTTATTTTTTGCCTTTCTTTTTAAAAAACCCCTTTCTTAACAGTGCTATGACATTTAGAGCTCATGCATTTCACCATGCACGCACTTTAATTTCCTTTTTTAAACTGTGCTCTGTCCATAATTTGCTAATAATTACTGTTTTGTTGCGAGTTACCGAGATCACTTACAGTTTCCCTCAGACTGCAAATGCACAAACGCTTCAAGCTGGCAGAGCCAGGTGTTGATGTCAGGGCGATCTCAGCCCACACACATGCACACTGACCACTGCCTTCTCAATCTTGCACCCTCCCCTCCATGTTTCAGCACAAGTGTTTGTGTAAGCACACAATCAGGTCACTCACTTTTAATCCGGATCAACTGCATGACGTAATTTCCCCCATTGTCTTGCAGAGGGAACAACAAACATGAATGCACAGGGGCAGGAACAAGCAGGTGGATGCTGACCTGAGACTTCTGTATTAAGATAGCTCAACAAACTATAGCCACTCTACTGCCCAGATACTTGAGTGGCAAACCTCCCATTTTACTATTCAAGCCCTTGGTGCTGAATTTACACAGTTCTTGCACACAGTTGCAAGTCCTTTTCACCCCAATTGTATTGGCCTTATCATATTAAGATGTTGCCTCTCCATAAATCACAGAATGCTGCAACCAGTGGAGCCCAGGTCCCATTACATTAGCCAAAAACCTGCCTCTGAATTGCTGCTGTACCTGCATTTGATTTGACCCTTACTTTTACTTACTGAAATACCATGCTGTAAAGCTGATAAAGGGAAATAAGCAAAAAAATTAAAAATAAATCTCTAGCCATATTGTTGGCATTGGTTTACAGAGTCTGTAGTAAATATGGTGCATGCTATTTTCAGTGTGTATGTCCAAGATTTGACCCACAGTGCCTTTAATTACAAGCTACGTCAAAAGCCTCCTTTGTTCATGAACATAAAGTTCCCTCTTTGTTCAAACATGTTACTGCAGGTCAAGGCACTTCTTAGCCTTTAAAGACACTAAGTTTCAAACGTGTTGGTCCTGATCCTAGAGTTAATTTATTCATCTTGCCTGGCCCCGTTGAAGCCAGTTGGTTTTTATTTCACTCACTGATGCATTACAGCAGCTTAACTAGAGGGTAGCCTGTGACATTTTTCCAAGGAAAACTGTGGACCTTTACAAGACAGCGTACAATACACAGCAGGTTTAGAACTACTGGCTTCTGGACTCAAGCTTTTTTTCCTTTGAAGCCAAGGTCATGAGCTAGCTTCTCAGAAGTCCCCCAAAATTGCACATTATGTCTTAATCTAGTTTGCTATTGCCAAGTGGCACAAAGTGGCTTATGACTACTTTCTTTCACTAACAAACAATACAGATGTAACAACACAGGTACAGTTAGTACCAGCTTCTGTCAGCTTCTGTACAGCTGCACAGACTTCTATAAATGAGAGAAGCAAGACCGAGTCTCCAGAGGGACAAGAGGACCAATACTGAGTTGTACTATAGCTGGCTATTTTCATCCCCTTCGGTCCCCAGAATGATTTTAAGTAAATACATGCATATACATCTAACTGAACACAAGAAACTGCTTACAGCCATTCTTTTTCAAAGAGCCCATCTTTGTTACTGGGACAATTTTAGTGCTGTTACCTCATCTCTTAACGCTTATGATTATCTTGCTCTTCCAGCAGGAAAGAAAAAATGCAGATGGAGGGCACGTGGAAAACAGATGATGAGCTGTGGAGAGAAGTAACTGACCACTATGTATTGCACAGAAGAGTAATATGATTCCAGTACTTGATAATGACCCTCTTTGACTGGGGACAAAGCCAAGCAAGTGGTACATGACTTTCAGTCCTGACAGGCTCATCAAATCTGGAAACTCACACAGCCAAAGTGTTTATTTCTTCCACAGCAGACAATGCAGTGTTTGTTTTAGTGGATAACAGAGTGTGTTCTGTGGTCCCTTCTTCTCTCTACTGATATTTCCAGCACTAACTTCCTCAAACTTTTGTATATTACTAGATATTGCAGACTTATAACAAAGCATCACTGGGTTTCCCTACATAAACAGCTAAGTCTGCTCCAGTCTCCAATCACGCCCTAAATAATGTATTTTCCTGAAGTTCAATGAATTCTTGCTTTGAAATCCTTTCAGTTGGTCAATCTGTGAAACAGGGCTTTAAAACTTGACTCTGCTTTGTATGAGTTAAACCTGCTCAAAGGTTGTAGCTTGCCACTGGCTAGAAACTTTCTAGGGAAAAGCATAAAAGTCTCCTTTCATGTAAGACACAAAATTTGTTATCACCTAGACAAAATTAACCACTCATAACATTTCCAGATAGAGGTAAGAGGGCATCCTTCTCTACAGGTTGCACAGTACTCAGTGGCCCCATGGTAAGGGCAGAGGGTGATGGTTTCAGCACGAGGCACAGGCCAGTCTAACATCTGGGTTCATTCCAGCCAAGACACAACATCTGACCAAAACAGAGACAACCAAGAGCCTATTTCTTACTATGCAGCATAAATACTTTCGTCTTGACAAAGTGCACTGCAGACCACACACATTTATGCTCCGCAAGTGCCACACTGCAACAGGAAGGGTAAGAATGACAGGAAGAAGCAATGTTGTTCATGCTTCAGTGATAAAGACCATCCTTCTTTTTTCTTACTGCCAATGAACAGTTCACTCCCGAAATCCAGGCATGAGTTCCTAGACTGAAAGCCCTAGAAAATGTCACTGTGTCAACGATAGCCTCTCACAGGTGGGACCAGCATACTCACCTGAAGGGGCTTCAAAGGATTCAGGTTAGCACGGAAGGCTTGTTCAGCTGCATGGAGTTTTCCCTTTGGCAAGGTGCAAATGTAGGCTTCAGAGTCCATGGCCACTGTCTGATTTTGGATTGTAAGAAATTCAGACAGTGTTGAGCTATTACAGAGATCTCGCAGTCGCATTCGGTAACCAGACACAATGACCTGGAAAAGCAGGGAAAGCATGTAAGTCTCCTTTCACATAAGATTTATAGCACAAAATTTGTTATCACCTAGACAAACTTAAGCACTCGTAACATTTCCAGATAGAGGTAAGAGGGCATCCTTCTCTACAGGTTGCACAGCCCCGACCCATGCGGAACTCAATTCCAAGAAAAACATTTCCCTGCTGAGTACATGGAGAAGTCCTGGGGGAGGCAGGTCTCTCTCCACTTCTCCACAAACATGCACAGAGCAGCAGCAATCTGGTCCTCCACAGCAGCCATTTCCTCCAACCAAGGGTACACGCATTGCCTAATCTTCAGTCTTCTGGGAACTGAGCCACAGAGACAAAACAAGGCTTGCAAACAGACCCAAGTCTGGCAAATGTATGTGAAGGGCAAGAGACTTACGTCCCAAACTCTTTAGATGTATCTGCCAGACAAGTTTTCTGTGCTGTTCTGGATCAGGATCACCTTATCCCTTAGCTCTGAAGTATCTACTAACTGCTGAGCAAAACATTTTGCAGTGTTTTGGGGTAGATAATGTGAAAAAAAGAAATATTTTACTGGCTGCAACAAACAAGAGATAAGATCCTGGAGTCTTCTTTCACAAATGTAATTTTACTTAAGGTGATGGTTTGCTTGTCAAGAATGTTTCCTAATCCACCTTATCAAACAAATGCATAAAATCCATCTGAATTATCACCAGTCCCTTTCAGACCTGATAGCCTAGTTTCTTTTAATAAGGTCAGTTACAGGATTTAGGTTTGCTGAACAGCAAACAGGTACATGTCAAACAGATGCACTCTTCGTAAAGGTGATAAACACAAGGAAAATCCAAAGTCTTCCATTGGAAAGAATTTTTTGTTTGCCTTGGGGCTAAACAGAGGGAACAATTTTATTGTAAATGCACAAGTAACAACGGCTTTACACTTCATTTCTTCTTTCTGTTCTTTTGTAGTACCCAGCATGCTTTGCCCAACTTCCAGCAATAAATAAAGAGGATTGATCTAAATCCCAGAAGAGTTAACAGTTCCTGAATCACACTGGTAAGTATGAAAATCTTCTCATCTCTCAAAACCAAAAGGGCATCAATAATCCATGGGAAAAAGCACACTATGTTCAGAAAACAAGCAGATGGAAGTTACAGGAGAGCGAAGAGATTTATAATGCAATACCTGTGCAAACCTTTAACTTTAGTCTGCACCCATATGCCAAAAATAGGATGTTTCCATGCTGCATGCTCAGCTGAATAAACCGGATAGCTCTCCTTCTGAGCACACCTGCCACTGTTGGCGAAACACAAGGTTGAGCCATTCTGCCCCAGGAAGCAACATGCCCATCAAGACATGACTTTGGTCATTTTTATGTATTTGCACTGTATTCAGTATGCTGAATACACGACCCTGCTTGGCATGTGGGAGTACTGTCATTACAGTAACACCAGTGAACAACAGTCCCAGCTCCTTGCTGATTTCAGTTCCTTACTCGCTTGCAAATCCTAACTTTTGGGCTTGTTGAACAACCACAGGACACTAACAGACTGCAGCAGAAGGCTGTATTTGCTGTGAGAGGTTTGCATACTCTAAATAGGCCCTTCTATATGACCTTGTGAATGAAGCTGTGACCCACTCATACAGTCAGAGACCAAACAACTAATGTCTATTAATACAGCAGTCACCGTGCAGCTCAGTAGTGAGGTCAGATGTCCACGCCAGATCTCCAGCAAAATCAAAGGGGTCCATTTTGTGAGTCAGACAAAGTCATCCTGCAGGAAGAGAGTGCTCTGCCTCTCAGTTATTATCTGTATTAGAAAAGTGCTCAAAGAAAGATCTGGTGGGCCGCTGTGCTCCTCTGTTGCTTTGTTTAGCTCTTCCTGCCATCCCAGAGCACAAACCACTGTTAAGACTAAACAGCATCACTCCTGGTGTACTGGCAAAATCAGCGCAAGAATTCCACAGACAAAGAACAAAGCTTAAAGCATTTGAGGAAAAACTAGCCAACTGATTACCCCTTCACCACCCTTCAGACACCTTATGTAGGTTAAAGCTAGGCTTTTCTTCCCCTTCCACTGGCTTTGCCATAGACAACTGATATAATATGGCAGACATGCAACATAAGGGCAGAGCTAGCTTTTTGCCTCTTGGAAAATCTTTCTGCCTTTCCACCAGCTTAGGGAGAAGAACTATGTTGTTGTTGCTGAAGCCTTCTGGTTATCCTTGCAGAACTATCCGTAGCACGATTCTGTTTTAACCTAGCATGAATTTCAGGCAAATTAGTTTCAAGTAAAGTAAAACTTGCAGTCTACAGTGGGTAAGAATTTTTTTTCCACTTTACTTTTTTTAGTAGAACATATCCTTAACTTGTAGGATTAATTATCAAACTGCACTAAAACAGATGGCTTAACAGAATTCACTAAAGAACCAGACAATGTGTGCGAAGGGGGACAGTACTTGTAACTACGTGAAAACAGAGTCTGAAAGAACTATTAATCAACTCCACTTCAAAGAAAAGATCTGATCTGAAGTTGGGAAGCAGAATAGATTTCCTCCTCCTTTTGCACTTCACCTTTTGCACTGTCTTAAGAGGACCACAGGTCTTCCTTTGAAGCCTGAAGCAACCAATTCTAACTTCTGCATTAGAAAGGAAGCTGGTGGACTAATTCATCCAGCCTAGCAAAACACTTGTTCTGAGCTTGACAATGGCAGACAGTCATCCCAAGACAGGGCTCTAGCCCACTGTCACCACTGTCTATGCTTACAAAGGCAATCATGGGAGCACCCAGGAGTTTCACTTGAGATCAGGACTCTCTTTGTACTACATAATATACAAGTTTACTGTCTGTCTTGAAGAGCTGGCCACAAACTGAAAAGCATTCCTCCTTCCACTGCACAGGAATCTAAGGCAGAGCAACACAGAGAAACCCTACTCCAGTCCATGCTGAGTGACCAATCAACCACCCCATTTTTATTTATAATCAAAGTAAAACAGTTTGAACAGCACTAGCAACTTAACTAATGTTTTACTTGGGTTAAAAACAAACAAACAAAAAACAGGAAAGAAGGAATTTAATTTAGCCTGAAGGGTACTAGGCTATTTTCTTACGCAGATCAAAACATTTGCACGTGGGTGTCAGTGTCCTTTTACAGCTTACAACCAAAGACAGTAAATTGAGGGCAAGAGGGAAGAGAGAAGCAGGGATTACATTTTCCCATGTTTGTACAACACCTTGCACAGAGGGGTCCTGCACTGTGGATCTTGGCACCGTGGTTAAACAAACAATATACAAGCATTATGTTAATGGTTGAAAGTGCTCTTTACCTGCTGGAGGTTGACCTCTGCGTCCAGTAGCTCCTCTACTGCGGAGGATGGCATGGACACATTATGATGGAGGAAGTCTGAGAATGTTTCGTTGTCAACCAGGAAATCCCGAAGTTTCAAGTCTGGAAAGTGAAAAAACAAGCAACGTTCTGGTCAGGGCAAAGCTAAAGGGAAACTCATGTGAGAGCTCTGAACAGGAAAAGCAAAGCTGACCATATGCGGGAGAGGGAATTACATAAACCATAGCACAAAGGGAAAAGAAGAGCTACTGGCAAAGTGCTCTGAAACTTGGCAGCTTTCAGAGATATCAATCCCTGATGTCTTGATCTCACAAAAAGGAAAGGAAAAAAAAAAAGAACCTTTGAAAACAACTCCCTTTAACATCACTACTTCAGCTCAATTTGCACACACATGCACAGAAGAAGAAAGGCACACCAAGTTACTCCCTTGAAGTGGGGGTGAAACCTACTCCAGCATTAGCCTTGCACAAAGGTTCAGCATCACTTAGTCCCTGTGCTGTTACTGAACACACAACTGAGCTGGAGCATGGACCACTGAGTGATATACTAGCCTGTATTTAATTAATAGTAGATGTTACTCTACCATAAATTTTAGTCTGCCATATGCAGACACACAGATATGATACAGAATAGCATGCAGATCTAGGAAGCAATCAACCACAGGGCAAAATTTCTGCAAGTGCTTTTTTAATTCCACTTTCCTTCCCAAAAGTTTCACCTTCTGAAGCCATTGGTGTTTCAGCTCTTGGCTTTGAAACAAATTTGTACCTCCATCGCAGCAGAGGGGAACTGTCTGGAAATTATAATCCATTAACACTATTAAAGTTCACAAACCTGGAGCTTAAGCAACTGATCCTCACACCGTTTTGGGTTGTTTGGGGGTTTTTGAGAGAGAGAGAGGGGACAATTCTATCTTTACTATGCTTAAACAAGCAGCGATGAGGAGAGCAGCTCTGCCAGGAGGAGCTGAGAGAGCAAGCCTCATGGGATTTACTGGGGCGAAGATTTCCAGGTTAAGCCAAGTCAACCAGCTAGGCATCACACCGCTTCTTCTACTCTAGGAAGAGAGGATGCATCAGCCCACAGCCAACAGTGCAAACCAGTGAGCTCTAAAGGGAAAGTAACGCAAGGGAGACCCCAGAGTTTGTACCTTCCCTTTCCTACAGCAAAGGGCTGTAACAGAACTTCCCCCCCCC
>NW_010972623.1:355417-355785 GCF_000737465.1 Haliaeetus leucocephalus
AAGTGGGGGAAGCCACGCGCTCTGCTCGCGCGCAGGGGCTACTGACGGTCATTGCTCCCTCATCTACATATCCAGTTACAAATTCCCGGTTGCCTTTTTGTTCCACGCGAAAAAAAGTAAATCACACACCCTTCCCCCCACCCCCCCGCCGCGCGCTGAGGCGACGCGGAGGTTACTTCGGGGCAAAAGTCTCTCCCTCGCCCTCCTCCCTGCCCCCCGTCCCCCGCCGGACCCCCCCGCAGGACCCCCCAGCAATACACCGGGTTTGACCGTGCCCTGCAAACGCACCCGCTGTTCCCCGTCACCAAAACCAGACACCATCCCCTCTCCCAGCCCGCGGAAAGGCTGGAGAGCCGGCCCCTGCAATA
>NW_010972623.1:355884-385122 GCF_000737465.1 Haliaeetus leucocephalus
CAAAAAAAAAACCCTAGACAACTCGTCCTTTTCTTCTTTCTAGCAGAGGCTAAAGCACCCTGCTTCACCGCAACTGGAAGAAAAATTCCCCCCCACCCTGATGCCTTGGTTACTTCCTAAATGCGCTGAACTCCCTAAACGCTTCTGCAGCTTGTTTATTTTTTGGTGAGATCATCAACAGTTCGGAAACTCGGATATACAAAGGGGTAGGTGGCTGAAGGCACACTGGCATGCAGAGATCAGATGTTTGCAAGCTTCTTCATTTAATCTGTCCCCATTTAAAATATTTTTCAAGCTCCTCTTAAAGGGCCCCACACCTTTTAAAAAAGTAACCAAGCAACAATTCTCCTACTCTCCTGTTCCCTCGTCGTTGTTTTGCTGTTGAGTTTCCCTAGGCTTTTTTGTTTGTTGGTTTGGGGTTTTTTTTGCCATACAGAAGCAGGATTTTCTTGGTAGGGGACATTTTCTACAGGTAATTCCAGGAAAGCAACCTGAACTACACTGGGATTCCTACTGGCTTGTCCATAACTGTAATGGGGAGTCACAAAGAGCCTGCCATCTTCCACTGCTGTAATTAATCAGCCCAGCATTAACAGGGCATTTCTCCCTTTCCTTTTTTGTCATGCTGAACCCTTTCAGACTTGCTTAGCACTAGAATTTGCTGAAAATCAAAGCTGCCTTCCAAGGCAACTCCTACAAACATCTGAAGGAGTTTTCATCATCATTTGGAGGAAAACATGAAGGGAACAGAACATAAAGTTACCAAAACTGCTGGTGGCACAATGCTTGGCTTCCAACCAGCTGGTCATGAACCCGTGCTCACTGATCATAACCCTTGTCTGCCCAAGACCACACATGGAAGCTCTGAGGGACCAAGGGACCAATTCCCAATGCCATGGTCCTGCTGCAGTGCCCTAAGCAAACAGCCAGCCTTTCTTACCGTGCATTTTCTCCCCCACCCCATCTGGTCCTACTTCCAGCACTTGTGGCTGAGTGTCTTACGCAATCTCCCTCAATTGTGGAGGCATGCATAATAACTTGCACACGAAACCACAGAAAAGCACTAAACACTGCAATCAGTCTGAATTCCTGCCCTGGATACTTCAAAAAGACAAGAGTTAATAGAGGTTTCCTCTTGAAAATAGCCATTCTCCTCCAAGACTGCTTGCCCACTAGGGCCTAAGGAAATACAAGAACATTAGTTAAAAGAGCTCCTCCAAAAATAGAAAACAAAAGAAACAGGCGAATCTTTTGAAGGCTAATACTAAGCTTACCTAAGAATGCAAACATTTGGAGTGGAAGAACACATTTTACAATCAGAGGCCTACTACTGCAATATTTTCCTGCCGTAAAAGCTCAGACACGCTATCAGATTACTCAAAAAACATGAGGCAAAATATGTCAGCTCAAATGTGATTTAACTCATGCATCTTTTCTCACCCTTGAGATTGACCAAGAACATTGGTATGGTCAGCGATCACAAGCCGGCTGGCACAGAGCAATGCAGCTGCAGTGTCTGGACAGCATATCGGAGAGAAGTTTCTCCATATACTTTTGCTGATGTAGACGTGCAGCCTCCCCTTCCCTCCTCCCTTTAGCTTCAACACAAAACCAGGGGAGCCACAGTCCTGCAAGCTCCCCTCACCACCACCACAGGGTACAGCCTCCTGGTCGAAACCTCAGGTCCCAGCAACTGAGACAAGCCCCACACACAAATGTGGAGATGAACTTGAGGTCAGACTGAGCAACCAGACTCAAAGACAGTCAGATTGGATGTGAACCATCTCACCGATTCAGTGATGGGGTGAACATCTGCAGAACAAATACTGAGGTAGCTTGTCCTCGTGGTAGGCTACTTCTACAGTTTCAGTCCTGACCCCAAGGGAGCAAAAGCAGAACAGCAGAGAACATAAACAGAGGCTTTGCTTATAAAACCATGCAAATAACCCCCAGCAGGCCCAGTGGGGCTGAAATGCTTTTGTTCTGCCTAGCTCCAGCTCGGGCACCATACGTCAACAAAGCAGGAGACACTTCCCATCCACATGAAACATGCAGGAAAACAGAAGTCCATTTCCCACACGGGGCAGGGAGAAAGGTCCTCCCTACAGTCACGTAAGGAAGCCTCCAGCAGAACCAAGAGCTCCCAGAGCTGGAGGTCTTGTGCCTTAACCACAAAACTGTCCTTCCTGTCTGAAGTCACAGGTCAGGATTAGACAATCACACAGGGCGGCATTTCACAGATACTGACTTCATGAAAGGCACAGCTGTCCTTTGTTTCCACACAGTTCAAACCCACATTGGGGGCTGAATTCTGGGCATGGAAACCAGAAATTCATGATTTTCAGATTGCAGAGCATCTCCTACAGGATTACACAGTCGTTTAAATCTTGTAAGATTTACATTGTCCTGACAGCTCAACCTTTTCCATCACCTTCATGCCTGAGCAGAGAGGCTGGTCATTCCTTGCTTGAGAATCAAATCATTGTGACAACAGAAAAAAAAACCCCAAACCTACTCAAGGAGCTCAAGACATCCACATGAATTAGCAAAGAAAAACAGAACCTCCACACTTGCTACATTATTGGTTAAATCGAACAGTAAACCAAAAATATTTAATTATAAATAACAGCAAGTCGGTGCTATGTGGGGTCTCCGTTCCATGCAGATCAGAACTGGAACAGTGATTGCGCAGTGAAGAAAGTGTCCATAGTTCATACGTTCTCCACAGCCAGAGATTTTTAGCATCCTCCTTCTAGAAACATATCTCCAATTACTTTCACAAGCTCAAAAGGTGGCTCAATGTGGGAAAGAGCAAGAGAAACCACAGCTGGAAACCAGTTTTAATTTTCTGATCTTACTACAAGTATAACCATGACAGGTGCCGCAATAAGCAGTGACCACTTCCAGCAATACTGGGAAGACCCACAGACAACTGGGACAAAAAAGCCTGTGGGGACAGGTTACAGAGCAAGACTGTTCTCCTCAATATTCTCCGCCATCCTTTCTTGCTTCACTTGGAAGCACAGAGAGCTCATACTTTCCTCCAGAAATTTAGTTGTGCAGTGTCTTTTAAAATTAAACAATAGGGTAGAAAAACAAAACCCCACGGAAATTGTGGCTGCAGTTTTCATATCCTGAATGCTGCCTTCTAAAAATAAAAGGCACGCAAGTGGTATTTCAACATATCTCAATCCACCGTAGAGTACAAAGCTCACCAGGTCTGACTTCAATTTGTGGGGTTTCTGCACAAAGGGTTTGTGTCCATAATCTACAGAAAGCCAGACTTTCAGCCAGTTTCAAACTAACAAGCTCAGTGAAAACAACGTGACAGTCAGATCTACTGTTTACTTCCCAGCTTCACATGCTGTAAGTCCCCTACAGGGAACTGGGTGAAGGAAGGGGGAGAAGGGGATTCATGCCTTAAGTTAATCCAGAAGCTAAGAGGAAAGCAGGGCAGTGTGTCCCATCTACAAACATGACTATCTTCAGGGGATTTCACTCCCTAATGATGGAACACACAAGGCAGAAAACAATTATGCTTTTCTCCATATATCCATTGCAGTTGGAGGATTTACTAGCCTTTGGCTATGCATGTATTCCTCACAGCCGAGCATCAAGGCAACTCACAGGGGAACCCAATCATTTTCACAACAGTAGCGTTAAGACGTCACAGCAAGATGAAACAGTGAGACAGGATGGAGCATGAAAAGCTTTAGCTTTGCTCTTTAGAGTCAGGCAGGTTTCCACAAGTGTCCGAGGGGGACAAGAAAGACGAGTGGGTTCCCAGAACAATACGGTCAGAGGCACCTGTCTCCACCAGTTAACAGAAGGAGCAAAGCAAGGAAGAGTGGCAAGTGAGCAAATAAGGCATTTTCTTCTCCCTGCACAAAGAGTTCAGATTCACAGCTCCCAGTTCTACACTCGGGTAAAACCACACTTCTACAGCAAGGGAGGTGGGTGTGCACCACCTCTGTAGTGCTCTCGCACGAGGGCAGTAACTCAAGACACCCACACCAGCCTGACGGCAACAGCTAGCTGTCAAGCCTGTGCAACACTGCTCCACAGCACCTCGGCACGACCGGAGGAGAAGGTCATGAGGCTCCCCGGTCACACAGGCCTGCTTCACACAGGGCATCACTTGTTCACTGGTCATGCTCCCAGCAACAGGAGTTTTTGCAAGACACAAGCACATGAAGAGGCTGAAGCTGAGACCAAGAGCTGGAGCTCCTTGCCTTAGCTTTTAGCAAACCCTCACACAGCTAGAGGACCAGGGCAGGCAAACCAAGTGCTGCTGCAGAATTACCTCCTACACTGGAATTTTGTGTTAATTTTTCAATGAAGTATCTGGGAAGTATTCCTCAGGAATACATGACAGGTGCACTTGAACACCTCAGATGATTTTCACACTCATTACCCATCTCTGTGATTTATAGACAAAAGGTGTCCGAAGCTACTTCCCATAAAAATGGGCTTCCAAAGAAGTTCTGCAGTGGAACCAAAGACTGAATTACTTGTGAATTGACAATCACCCACAGGAAACAGTGATCTCCTAAAGTTGAAGCCTGTTAACAGCATTGTACCCTACTGAGCCAATGACCCCAATCTACACTGTGAAAAGCAAGCCTTTCAGTTGGGCCAGGGCTGGACTCAGCAAGGCAGCAAATTTTTATCTGTCCTCATTATATTCCTAACTTGGGACATCACATCCAGAAAGCATGATAAAATAACATTGTTTTAAGGTGTGTTTTTTTAAAGTGATTACTATGTTTTCCTTTTCCTATAAGGCACGCTTCCCCCTGCGTGGGAGGAATAGCTCTCAGAGCTGCCTGTATCCCTGTTGATACTGGCAGGAGCCAAAACCGTCCTCTGAACAAGCTGGACAGCCGTACCCTGATTTGCTGGCAAGAAATCAAGCAGCTCAGCAGGCCTGTTGGGCAGGATCAGCTAGTGTGAAAATACAAGCCTAATTTGCTTGCAGTTGAAATGCTGTTGCTTCTGTAGCCATGGCTTGACCTGTTTTTATGGTAGGCTACACAGCTCTCTGCTCTGTGTCCATCAGGCATGTAACAGTGCTGCCTCTGCAGACATTAGATAATACCCAAGTGAGCACCCACTTAACCAGAGCCCATCATCTTCATATACTTGCCATGCCAAATAACGATCTGAGTAGAGAGGAGGCAGCCTGCCATCCATCTCCAGTAGCTAGGATCTCTCCTGGGATAAAGGGAAACATTGCGCAACAGGCCCAGTCCATCTCTCTTATCTTGGGACTGCAGACACTGGGACCATCTCCATTCCTCTACAAGTCATCATTTTTGCTCAGAAGAGCTTTAAAAATAGCGACCAGAGCAATCACCCTGGCAGAAAGCACAGCTGACAGCATGTACTGGTGCATATGCAACAGACCAGCCCTTGGCTAGCCTTCACTCAGGGCTGTGTTGGCTTCGAGAATGCAGAGCCCATTTAAGCTGGCTGAGATCCCACCTCCAACCTGCATGGAAATTCAGCAGCAAACACAAGGCTCGTACCTGTCTTTGGGTAGTAGTATTTTAAGTCCTAAATGCCATCAGCGTCCATGTGTATCTGTGTCCCCCTGTATGACACACAGGACAGCAGAAAGACTCTGCATCAGAAAGCAGAGACAAAAGGCACAGAAGCAAAAGCCACAGGCTGGTCACCAGCAGTCCTGCCAGCAAACGCGGCCTGCAGAGCTGTCTGCGAAGGGACGCGCCCAACCATCTCCCTAGGCCCTGTGTAACACCGCAGAAGAGATATTCTCGCACCTTCCCCTGCTGCAAGCCAAATTCTGTTATCAGCACAGACAACTGTGAAACACAGCTTGCCAATGAAAAAAAAGAGAAAAATTTATTCAGGCTTCTAACAGTGCAAAAAATGAAGTAGGCTCAAAGTAAACACCCTAAGTGTCTTTGCTGTATTGCTTTAAGAAGCTAATCCTGAGCAGACCTCCAAATCACGTGACAGTTATAACTGGTTGAAAATTCTCCTGCTAATTTTCACAGAACAAGGACAAACTGCAAATTTCTTAGCCTTTGCATTGGCTCGTCAGCCACAGAGATGACAGATCTCAGATCCAGCTAGATATAACACTTCATTATTGCAACAAAATTATTTTCAGGAGTGGTATACAAAACACATTTAGGTCCTGTACAGGGTATGGAGAAGGTCTCTAAAGGTCAAATCCAGCTCAGAGAGAGAGAAGTGCATCTAAAGAGGCAGCAAATAACGGTTTGCTGTTAAGATTAGATTTTGACTGCACTAGGAACATTATGCCCTGGATAATACACAGAATTTAGATGTTTCAAAACATCAACTCAAGACACAATAAAATACATTAAAAAAAAAATCAATAGACGGACTGGAAACCAAATGCCATGGGCACATCCAGCCACATATCACTATTCTAATGGCAAACTCTGGTGTGACCATACAAGGAATGACATTATGCTACTAAAAAGCACGGAGCTAAGCAGAAGTTAAAAGCATAAGCTGTGACCAAGTAGGACCCCATCTAGAATTCCTTGTACTTGAGCAAGCGACCTTGAATTCAGTGGAAATTCAAGTCACAGGAAAAAGCAGGACTAGACATTTTAATCAAATGACCATTACTAACAGCAGAAAGGTTTTCATGAGCTGGCTACATGAGCATGCATCTGGGTGACCGCTGGTTCAAAAGCAAACAGAAGACACCTCTATCAGAACCATTTCAAAGCCCCAAAACAAGCAGGCAGAACTACCCCACCAGTATCATGCTACTCAAAACTCAGCACCAGCCATCCAGTTTGAAAGACTTCCCCCACAAAACTGGCATGAGTAATGATGAACCTCAAGCAAGACTGCACGCAGAGCTGCCCGGGATGAAAGCACCCTTACTGTTCTGTACTTACATTTGTTTCGCCTTACATAGAAAGGCTGATGACAAGAGAAAAAGCCACCCCTCCCTTGGGTGTGAAGCCTCACTCCGCCACTGCTCCCTTCCTCTCACTCAGCACAGATTTGAGGAACCCGACTCACATCTGACTTTTACAGTTTAACACGGTATCAAGTCTGCAGTCGGCAGATCATAGTGGCTCTTGTTTCCCCTACGTTCAGGAAAACCTGTCACTTCTGGATTTAGTGCCAAGTCCTAATCTAATGCCCCTCATCTAGCACACAACAACAGAAGCCACCTCCAGAACAAAGGGTTAAACCGATCCAACAGGTAGCAAAAAATGCTAAAGATTAACAAGGATAAGCCAATCATTAAAGTCCAATTAGTTTAAGCAGAAACACTCTCTACTTATGCTGAAAACATACCTACATCTAAATTATTTCAACCTCCCATGATTGCTCCCTATGTTTCAATTTCATTGGCCATTGGAAAGTTATGGCTTATGGATAGTAGTTTGGTTTTGCTTTTGAGACTCAAGTCCAAAGGAAGGGGTGGGGGGAGAATAATCAAGCTTCAGTGCTGAAAGGAAAAATTATGTTTTCTCCATCTCGTTTAGGGCAACTTTGCAACCATTCAGTCCCTTCATTAGTATAAATCAGACTATTGAGCAGCAGCACTTCAAAACAGTTGAAGAACTTTCTCTCTTTGGGAAAGACTGCAAAGCAGATGCTTAGTAGATACGTATTGCCCAAATTCACAGTCGTGGCTAGAGATCATGCCTCTTGTATCCTAAGTGTGACACTATACCACTGTTTACTTCGGGATGTTCCCAACAGTCCCTGCCTTGGTAGTCTGAGTTCATCCTTCAGTTTTGTATTCTTCTGGACTGTCAGTATCCTAATCATTCCTTCCCTTCAGTACTGACATTAACTTGCTGACTGAAAATACACCTTGGAGTAGTTGCGCAAATATCAGCATCCACTATGTTTTACTCAGAGGACAGAAACATGACTAGTAGAGACAGACAAGAGCAGTGCCTCTTGTTGCTCTAGGAACCTGGTCCTGTGTACCAGTCCCAAAGCAGTGCAGTTAACACGAACAAAATTGAGTGTGTGCTGCTGCAGACGTCTTCTGCATTATTTATATGGATGCACCAGTAAAGTTCTTTGCACTTTCTTCAGGTAGCAGCAACAAATAACATGAAAAGGAAGAAAAGGAACCAGGTAGGTGAAGACACTTGTGGTCTTAAAGGGCTACTCCATTGTCTTGATTTCTGTTCTCTGGCTTTACAGCACGCTTTTCCCAACCTGCTGGGCAGTGTGCAAGTATGTGAACAGAGCAGGGTAGTAACATAGGTGAGCAGAGATATCTGATCGCTGCTGACCACATCATCACACAGCTGTGCCTTTGCTATGAGGAAAGTTGTTGGGACAATGCACCTTCATGTCTGCATCTTGTCTCAAGTGGCAAAGCACTTTTTTCCTACTGTTCTGAAGCAGCATTTTGTCGTCTGAAGACAACAGGTGCTCCGTTCCTAAGCAGCTAGTTGGCACAAGTCAGAACAAGCACGCACACTTGAGATATTGCTATCTTTGCAGTAAGCTGTCTTTGTCCCATCAGCAAATCCCCTTCTGGCATATATGTATGCTCAGTCAGCCTCAGATATAGTCCAGTTATGTTTCAGCTGCACTTGTTAAAATAGATGGAGACTACAAGGAAAGGACCTCCTCAGATGTAATAGTTTATGCTTATTAATTTCTGGCTAGCTGTAGTCATGCAAACCTTCTGCCAGTGTCAACCAAAAAGGCATCCAAGGACTAACTCAGGTAGCATTTGCCTCTCAAAAGATACATTTAGAAGAATGGAAATGTTCAGGGAGGGGAAAAAAAAAATAACTAAAAACCACCCTGCAGGAAAGGGTCTTTATTTAAAATCCCTTAAAAGGGTCTTCTATTGCACCACCCTTAAAACTAAAACTAAATTAGAAAGGGAAGGAAACTTTGGCTGTTTACAGAGGATGTGTGTCAGATCAGCCTGAATCTCATCCACATATAGCTTAGTGCTGCCAGGTCAGCATAAAAAAAAAAGCTAGGGCAAGGTCTTCAGCTAACAGATGAGCTACATACATACTAAATTTTCAGAGCTACACCAATTTTTCATCACCTGAGGATTTTATGCCACACAGGCATAAGCAATATGTAGTTTTAACAAACTCAGTTAATCACAAACACTTTGTTAATACATAAAAATATGTATAATTTTTTTTTATTCTGCAGCTTTTTCCATTTGATTTCAAAGGATTTTTCCAGAATTTTGGAAAAAAAAGACCCCATACACAAAGTATGATACAAGCATAAAACCTGTAACCTGAACTAAAAATGCATCTCAAACAAGATGCAACCACTACTTGATAAAACACAGCAACAGCAAAAAAAAACCCCAACCCCAAAACCTAGGGTTGGAAGTGAGGAATGTTGTAGTTTGTTGAAGCTGCAAAGAAATTTAGCAACAGGTGGTAGAATACATTGTTTGATTTTAGCCAGGATCCTAGCATTAACACTCACTTATTTTATGACCAAAAATATTTAAATAGAACAGCATGTTTCCCATGAAAAAGGCTGCCTACAAAAATTAAACTTCCATGGATTTTCAAAAAAATTCAGTCAAGCAGTGCTCTATCCTGGGTAAAAACAAACTTTGATTCAACATCAACAATATTTCAAAGCCACCACCTTTTATTGCATCCTGACTTCACTGAAAACTGCCACATCCTACTGTGTTCAGAATGAGGCCTCCAGTTCCTTGGCAGTTGTTTATTTAGCTCACAGGAATGCTGTAAAAATTAGGTAATAAGTGTTCATAATGCACACTGAAGATGAAATGTATTATTACTGGAGAAGACTCCAAAGCTGAAAATTAACTTGAGAGATATGGGAGGTCAGATCTGAATTAGGCACTCTGGCCTCAGTACCAAGTCGGACACAGAAGTGGACAGGGCTTTTTCCAACTGTGGCAATTTTGTAATCACCACTCTCATGAGAGGTCACCCCCATGGAAATCCCCTGACAAAGCTGAACTTTCCACCAGATGACAGTGGTACATATTTCCTAGGGAACCACTAGCACCAAGCTCAATGTAAAAAGTCTCTATCCCACTCTCTCAACCAACCTCAGGCTGTAGCTTAAATAGACCAAATGCAATCTTCCACAGATCAGGCAATTTATTGAGATTGAGATTAGAATTGACTGAGAACAAATCCAGAAATTGTGTCAGAGTGGAAAACATAGAAAATAAATGCAAATTGAAGTGAACACTGAGCGTAAGTTTTCGGCAACATAATGCTGGTATTAGCAAGCTGTATTGATAAGGTTGCATACAAAAAGAGGGAGATAATAGGAGAGCATGAAAGCTGCAATTATTTATTTAACACTCTCCATTCTAGTCGCTGGTTCAAAGTGTTGACAGCCCAGGCTGAAGAGTTTTAGGAGACTGGAGAAAGCACCCAAAACTTTTTAATACTGTCCTGCTTCTGCAGCACATGCCAAAATTACTTACACTGTGACAAGCACAGTAAGCAATTCTTGTTTTCTTTATCATTGTGTCTTTACCTAGACAAGTTAACAGCAAGATAAAGATGGCCCCTTTAAGATTTGGTATCTGCTGGAATAGTTGGGCTGCTAATTGTAGATATCAGCACTGTTGGCTTCCCCGCATGCAGCTAAACCATTAGCTGGCACCATCAGGTTAGCTGGTCTTAAAGTAACCAAATTGCCAGTGCAGCCCTTCACCAGTGGAAACCAATGCTTGCGATTCTCCTCATGTGTTTTTAACAGGGTTCATACAGTCTTCTGTGATAAACTTCTCAGAAATGTTTTTCTCAAGCTCCTGTCACCTAGTATTGTGCAGACACTACAGCAAGGCCAGATTTAATACTGCATGAGTTCTCAATTCCACTTTCAAAGGGATTTCAGTCTTTCCTCCCACATCCACATACATCCACCTAGAATCCCAGCTGACATAATTCTAAACCTCTCACTTCAAAAGCATCTCAGCAGAAGGGAAGTTCGGACCAAAACCAGGCACCAAAGCCCAGTTCTGCAGGATCAGAAGACAGCGACACACATTATGCTGTATCTGTTTACCCATCTCAACCTCTAAGCAAAGTCATGTAATAACAATGCTGTTACAGACAAAGAAACCTCTGAAAGTTCATGGACAGCCCCATGGGAAAAAAGTATGATTCTCCTGGTAATAGATTTAATGCTGCAGTAGTCCTTTGTGCCTATACCTCTATCATCATCATTTTACTACTTTAATCTCATCTTTGGCTTCAAAACATCAAAGAAAGCAGAGGTAGACTCTATTGAAAGTGGTAACATTTGCACTAATAAAAGCTGCATACCTAACAGTCCAACACACAACTTGGGACCCACACTGCCATAAGTCTTCTCTACCTTTGCATATCTCTTGACTGTCAGCCTCCCAGTTTCAAGTTCAGGACAGAAAAAAATAACAGACCCATTGGGTTCACACAGACTTTGTCCACCACCTGTAGTAAAGGAATTCAAGTGCCCTTCCAAAAATGTTTTTGAAAGGTTTTTCCAGAAGATCTGCAGTTGCCTGCACAACTTCCATTCCCTTGCCAAAAAAAAAAAAAAAAAAAAGAGAAAGAGAGAAATCAAGTCTGTGCTGCTCAGCAACCCAGTGATTTGAAGAAGAAATTAGGCAAATGTGGGAGAACTGCCACGTGTACCTGAATCTCCTCACTGCCCAATCAACTTGGCACACTACAAAACGCTTTGTGCCATCCGCGTACCCAGTACTGGCTGCTTGTTCTACTTGCTCCATCCTGACAGACCGCACCTGACCAAAGCAGAAATCACACTGGTTCCCACGCAGTCCTGGGCCCCCCTTCCTGGCTGGATGCTTCAGGCTGGGAGGCAGCAGCAGCCAGGAACACCCTGTGGAGTTATGCTGAGGGCTAACGCAAAGTAACCCATACTGAAAACACAAAGGTAAAGCAGCCTTCCTACCCACCCCTACAAGTCAAGATCTCTCTACTGATACCACAAGGGCAGCATTTTTGGCAACATCTTCCCCAGGCTAGAGGAAAGGGAAGGACCTGCACATCACTATGGAGTAAGCATCAGACAACCCAGTTGTATATTTACGTGCAACCATGCAATGGCAGGAATGCCGCCCTGCTGCAGTTGGTGTCTGCAGGTATTTCCAGGGGTGAAGGCCACCTGGACATAATGGTTTGTTAGTCCTCATTCTAGCCTAGCTGGTTTCTGCCAGGATCCTTCCTGAGGGAAGTCAGGGATGAAGCCAGCTTAATTAGGGAGAGGCAGGCAGGTATAAGAATCAATGCGAATGCTTAGCTTGAGGGCATGGGGTCATTTTTCTTAGGGAGAAGACACTGAGGAGGCAGTTAGCTATCACTTTAACATCACCGAGTAGATAATGCACAACATCCTGTTTCCCTGAGCACTCCGATAATCATATAGCAGGACACACACCACCAGAAAGCCTCTCCCAAGGCTGCTCTTCAGCCCAAGCCCTCCATCATCCTTTACCTGTTAAATAAAAGTAGCACTAATTGCAGCCTGTCTGGTCAGTGCTAACTCCTTCAGTCTCAACATCTGTCTGTGCAGCAGTGTGCAACATCAGCAGAGGATGCCACCCACCTGATGTTTCTCCCACACCATGAGCAATACTAATCCAGCAAACTGGGAAAGGCAGGGCACATGTGGAATAATAGCCTGAGATCTGATGCAATTTCTTAGGCGATGTTTGTTTCCCTCTGCCTATTCCAATGCTCCATTTTTGTTTAGTTGGGTTGACTTCAAGAAAACTAGAAACACGCCCTTTGGGATCACTGAAAACTAAGAGCCATGAAGCAAACACCAGCTCAACTGGCTTGTACGTGCAACTGTTAGCAACAACCAAAGAAGGTGGCTTTAATTTTACCTTTTGATTTATTACCACATGGCACTGCAGAACAAAGTATTTGGGAGCCCTGTAGAGAGAAGGAAGAAAAGAAAGCGTGCCTTAGAGCCCACAGCAAGCTGTATCTCCACCTTTTAAAAAAGGAGACAAGCTTATTTCTTGCAAACACTTTATCCTCTGCTAAACAGCACTGAGGCCAGTTGCAAATCCAGCACCTGCAAGCAGTGAGCCAAACCTACTGCAGGTGGCAATCCCAGCAGCCATGTCATGCTCTTGGATGTGCTGTCACCAAGGTCTTTGACTCTCTGTTCTGATTTGCACTCTGCCTTATCATGAGTGTTGAAGACCTTGGTGACATTGCTGGACAGAGATGTAACAAGTGCTGGGAAGGAGAGGGCACCTGGCACCTCCCTGCAAAATTGATTATGTTAAAGTATGTGTGTGCCTGCACGTAGATTTCACCGCTCAGGGTTCGCTGAAAGTGTCCCTAGAACAGCAGCACCCATACAGCACGATTGCTGCCTGTGCTGAACTCCCTCACTCCACCAGTTAGTACTTAATCCTGGCCAGAAAAGATGTTATATGAAGCAAGGGTGGGCTGTTTCCTACTGGTAACACCTTCCCCTCTCTCCATCGGAGAGCTCTTCTGGAGCTCAGAGCAGCAGAGAACAGGAGCCATTCCGCAAACTCCTGGACATACAGCCCTGTTATGAAGGATTACCCCCTATCTCATCAAGAAGTGACTGAGATGCAAAGCCTGCTGGCATGAGTGCACAGCACTGCCTGAACAAAATCTTAGTGTCCTACCTTGTCTGCAACCAAGACACTGACTTGCAGGCACCTGTGTAAACACCCTGGCATCTTAAGCAAGCCTCCCTTCCCCAGAGTTCAACATACGCCTAATTTCAGATCAGACAACAAATAGTCACACCTTGAACGTTAGTTTGTGAGGGTTGTTTTAAACAAGCTTGAAGGGAAAGGACTTTGGCAAATGTTCCCTAAACACATTCAAATATCTGAAGCCAAATACAGACATACATGCTCTGCATGACTAGCATTGGAACAAAATCTATACCACAGTTCCAATTTGTATGCTAGTAATGGAAGATCACCTCCAGAAGCCTGTTTCAAAGCTGTCAGGCAACAGTGGCAAGCATGTGTGGAAGCAGGACATCACACCAGCATGAGGGGGCATGAAGGAGCTGCAGAGACTGCAGCAGAGCCCACATCACACAGTAGGGAGCATACGGTCCCTCCCACTGAGGAAACACAAGCTGCAAAGCTGCATCTCTCTGCACCACTGATCCACATGGCTTCAGTTCCAGGCCAGAGCTGGAACAGAGTATTACAGATGTTTTCATCAGGTAATTAGCCCTCCTGCTAATTGGGGAAATACATGTATAAAGGCAGTGCTTTCAGGTTTGGAGACGTGCTTACATCTGACATCCAATTCTACTGTCGTCTTAGGTTCCTAGAGTCACTGAAGGAAATACTCCACAGAGGGAAGGATTTAAGCATCTCTCACACCTCACTGTCAACAGCAGCTGAAGGGTTGACCTGTAGTTCCCTTCCCTGCACAAGCAGGCATCTAAGCACTGCTACGCATAAATACACAAGTACTTGTAAGATTAGAGGATGCTGTTTTATGCATGCTGACAGAGAATGAATCAGGCAGCCAAGGAGTGGGCAGCAGGGACCCTCAAGTTGGAGGCTTTGTAAATGAGCATATCATGAGAAGGACAAACAGGCTTTGTTCTCTGTAAGTCTTACCAACAATGGGCAGTCTGTCATTCTAATGACACAGAGGCTTGATTTTTTTATTACACATTTGAAATATTTCATTATAGAAATATGATCTTTGATGACTAGTCTGAGGCTTATTTTTGCAGTCAGTCTGCTAGTCTTTATAGTAGAGAGAAACAGGAGCCTTCTGACTTGCAACTTGTACAATACTCCCTATGCAAAATGCTTCTTGGAATCACCCCTCCCCCTCAAACCTTCCCAGCAATGAGAGCTTCAGCTTATAGGTTTGACAGTTTTCTTGTAAATGTCTGTGTCTGATGTTCATTGAATGTTTCAGTACAAAACACCAGCATCTACTCTCTTTAGAAGAATTAACTTGCAGATACTACTGCGGGCACAAAGTGTAAAATCCAGTAACAGCAGCATCCATCATTCTGACAAAGAGAGCTTGTTCCCACAAGACCATCAAGTCAAACCACAGGTTTGAAGAGGTCCATGAAAAACAGCATTAAACCTCTCTTTGGGAAATGGTAATCTTAACTCATTTTGGCTGTGTCCATTTTGTGTCCATCTCTGCACAAAGGGTTCACTCTGCATCCTCTCCCTCTTAAAACTGCTGCAGATTTAGGTAAAAGCATGACAATGCCACTTAACCAGCTCTCAGAGTAAAAAGAGGGGAGCCCGGTGGTACGGATATTGAGCCCAGCAAGAAGGGTGTCCCTTATACATAAGTAAAAAGTATCAACTAATGCTCAGAGTCAGTAGACCACAGTATCACCTGCAGATCTGATCACATCAGGATTCTGCACAGTCCTGAAGGGGAGAGGAAGGTTATATATCCAAGACAAATCCCTTGCACAGTTTGTGTCTGTACATACAGCCAGTGCACACCTGCCAACCTGTCACGAACAACACAGATTATTTCAAAGTGACCTGCAATGTACTGAGCAACACAGGAAAGGATGTAAAAACACCATCTCTGCTTTAGAAGGGTGCTCAGGACACACATCAGACACAAAACTATTCACATCATACCAGGTCAGATATTTTTCTTCCTGAAGCCTGCCTGAGCCATGCTCAAATGAAGAAAGCTAGGAAGAGCCACCACAACTGTAAAACAAGGGACAACTTTCACAAAACACTGTAATACCACCTACATTCAAAGAGCTCCACATGCCTGGATAGAGGCTGTAGGCAAAGACAGTCGATGGCTGTGTTCCCTGCTCTATTTCTTTCTAAACCATTACTTTCCATCACTTCCAATAGACACATGCAGCACTAAGACAGCGGCCAAGAGAAATAATCTGAAAGAGTACCCCACGAAACTCTAACAAGTTGCCATGTCAGAGAGACCTGGCAATAATGAGAGACACGCCACACTTCCTGAGACTGGGCAGAGCTATTTCATGTCCCACCTCTGCTGCAAGCATCCTGTGTGATCTCACACTAGTCATTTATCTGCATGGGACAGGAAGGCACATCAGACCTTCTCGCACAAGCTAAAAATGGAGTGATCCTCATTTTTCATGGCAAACAGGGCTGCATGAGCCCCCAAGACAAAACATTTTCTTTTGGACCCTGCCATTCAAAATCCTGCCAGACAATAGCAGAGAATGAAGTATCCTACATTAAACAGTCATATGGAAACACAAAAACCAAGAACGGAAATGAAGACTTCATTGTCAGATAATAATCAGCTTTGAGTTTATACACCGGAGGCCAACATCAGCTTTTCCTCATCTGTGTTCTTCCAGCGCACTTCCCTCTGGAGCTCAGGGGGTAGAGCGCTAAATTGCAGCTACATTGCATTCACCGCTTCACTGACAAAATAGCAAAATAATTAGTGTTTTCCAAAAAGACACAATAAAACTCCTTTGAGAAAGTCAGCATTTTAAGTGACTTCAGTGGGCTGAGGATTGTAATTTCACATCCAAAACAGCTGCTATTCTTGGCATTACAGACCATCCCTTTTCTCATCTGCCGAAGAAGCTAAAGAGCATACAAAGCTCTGACACAAGAGAGGCTTGAGGTACTTCTGCAGCATTGGAAAGCATTTGATGAGCGGTAAATTATAACCATGCACTTTCCCATTATGGCACATTTCAGAAATTTATACACATGAGGAATTAACCAGGCCAGAAATGCCAGATGTAGGTGGCTCTTTCTACTATGCCGTTACCTGAGCCAGAGGAGTTTCCCAGCTTGCGCAGTTTTCCCAGGACATTCTGGACATCCTTTATGCTTGTGTCCTGTTGGCTGTACAAGAGTAACCTCTTGGCATCTGAGAACAGGCGGGAAACACTGGTGACAGGAAAACACAAAAACAAACAGCAGTCATCAGCTCTGTGAGCCAGCATCCACAGATACAGTTTTACATCCCAGTTCCAAAGTTCAGTCCCTTTCAGTTATGCCACCGCCTTCTGCAGTACAATAAGCCCTTTCTTCAGTGACCACCCTGGGACAATCCAAAAGAGCCTAATAAAAGATGGCTGCTAATGCAAGGTCAAACAAAGTTACATTGGGAACCTCCATGAATTTGGAAGTGTTTATTTAAGACTGGGATGGAGAGGGCCTCCTGCTGCCTATAAACTGCTTCCTCTTAGAAGCATAATAATTTAAGTACGCCCTTGCTCCTTTCAAATGCTTCTCCAGGTTGCAGACGCATTTTACTCCACATCAAGCGTAACTGCCCTGACAGTATGAATGCAGCAAGCATGGCAGGGTATGAGGAAGCTGGCCGTAAATTGAGCTTTCTGCAACACATTAGGCAGTACTAAATGACAAATGTCAGGGGGTATCCCCCAGACCTGCTCTTCAACTGCCCCTCACTCTACACTGCCCGTCTCAGAAGTTTGTTAACCAAGGAAAGACGGTCTCTGAAAAAAGAGCTTAGGCCTTGCCTTTTTATGGGCAAAATTCTGAGCAACCAATAAGATAAGGGACACAAGTCCTCACCCAGGCAGAGCTTTTCATTCACCAAGAGCTTCAACTGCTTGGACTCAGGGATATTGCACACATACCAGCTCTCTGCTAGCCCCTCTGAACTTGGCAGCTGGAGAGCTTGGTACTTCAGTGATGGCAGGAACAGCAAAACCCTCAATACTGTAGGGTTACACAACTAGCTGATGACTCCCAAATATCCCTTTTCCACATATTCCCCCAAGAACAGACATGAGGAAAAAGCAGGCAGACTCACATGGAGGCATTGAAGTTACCAACAATGCCAGGGGCTTCCCCAGGAGTTGGGTAGCGGAAACAAGGATTGTTGGCATTACAGATGATCCCCTGTATCCATGGCAAGGTTCCTGCTGAAGGCATAGCTTTGTTTGGGAAGTGACCTAGAACAGAAACACAAGAGTTAGGAGACAGAAACACAGGATACAAGCCACTACCACACAGCACTGCATTTGAAAGGCAGTGCTAATCCTGTGCTGGTTACTGCCCCAAATTGCTTATGAGAGTGCAAAATTGCCAACACTAAGAAGGGCTGAGCTCATATTAAGTTCCCCACACAGCTCTAGCCTCCTCCACTGAAAAACTACACCTTGTTAAGCCTGTAGGAAAAGCTCTTCGCTACTTTCATCATTACAGCATTGGTTTTGGCCATGCTGACACAGATATGGTACTTCTTGCTGAGGAATTCCCAACAGCAGGCAACTCCAAAGCCTGGCAGTAGTGAGCACATGCACACACCTGCTTTTAACCAGCCACGCTTCTCTGGATTTGCATGCTTAACTAAATAAGGATTCAGCTTGAGGCCACACGGACAGCCCCAGTCAGGGTCTTCATTCTGAAGACCCATAATGTTTCTATTCAGTCCTTTTGGTTTTCAAAATCCACTCAACTCAGTTACACACACTGTAATCACCAAGCAAAGGGTCAGCAATTGTGGGGTGGGTGCCTACATTGGTTTCTCTGAGATAAGCATGTCATTGCTGTCACATATTAGTGTGATTTCCAGACAGTCTTAAAACTTTAGAGTTCCTAGAACATTTAGGTACCTGCCTGCCATATTTCAAATCTTTTTGCTGAAGTCTAACTATTGTTACTAAAGATCTACTTAAGACATAACTCAGACTTTGTGTCCTGTTTACATTCTGCATTCTGGTCAAGAGTTAAAGCAGTAACAAAACTACTCATGGCCAATCTCCACCAGTACACCACTCAGGCACTTGTGAATGTCCTTCCCTCCAGCAACAGAGGAAGAAAGGCTTCCCTTTGTGTAATCCTGCACCTCAGACGAGCTGTCAGGCTGCTTTCTGCAAACAAACTCACTTCCTCACCCCCACACTAGGGAGGGGAGCACAGGAGATTTTAAGCCCCTTCCCCAGTAGCTCTCGCAGCTACTCAAAGTAGCTACTCAAGGCTTTGACCACGAGATGCACATTCTCCCCTCTGGTACCCACCTCACCCTCACAGCATGCCTGCGATCACACAGGGGGCTGGCTCCCTACCTCCCCAGACACAATGGAGGTACCAGAACCCCAGGACGAAGAGTGGTCGAAGCTGCTGAATTACAGCAAGGCTGGTTAATGTAGGTGGCTGAAGGAAGATGGGGAGCTTATCAGCCCTCCCTGGAGAAAGCCAAGGACTCTGTCCAGGAGAAAGGTGAAGGAACCGAAGGTTCATTGTTTCCAGCATGCAGGGGACTGTTTGTTCCGAGTTCTCTGTTTAAAATAGAAAAGCTATTTACCTGAGCTCTCTGGGTTTTGTTTTATTCTGCTTTTTTGTTCTTCTTGGCTGAGGGGCTGGGGGGGCAGGGGGAAGAGGAAAAATGCCAAGACTTTCCGATTCTTTTCATAAAATTTCCCAGAGAATCACCTTCTCTCCCCTCCATGCCTTTTATTTTACATGGCTAAGAGCTCAAAAAAACTACTAAAAGCAGTATGAAAAGAGGAAGGGTGCATAAGAATTCATGGTAACTTTTTATATACAGTGAGGCATGTAACAGCAGTTTCTCATGGAGTAAAGCAGATTCTGCCAGTTTTAAGTCAGGTGAGTTACACAGAAAACAGTGTAACAGCACACCGTTTTCAGTGGCATTGATGCATACATCTAGCTTTTCAGTAGATATTAAAGTCACTTTTTGTCAGATTTTTTTTCCCCCAAATGAAGTGCATTTTGAATACCTTAAAGGGTTAAAGGAACAGAAAAGCCAAACTCTACAAGACACAAGTCAGCAATCTCGCTCAAATGCAATCCAAGATGCCTTCTCTGGCTGGTCTGATGAAAGCCATTAACTATCACTTAAGAGCTAGCAAAATTTTCCCCTGTGTTTTCAGAAGAAGGTTCCTCACAATAGGCCAGGCTTCTAGAAATAAAAAATCCTGACTGGAAAGTCGGGCCACAGAAACAGCCCAGTCCTTGGTTCTTCTCCTCAAACAGGAAAAGAGAACTGAAAATCAGATCTGTTGAAAAAGACTATAACATTAAAATATCGAGGCTATCTGGAGGCTACAAAGCACTTGCATGCAGCTCTGTTACTGCTATCATCGGGCATTACCTGCAAGTGATTTCATAACAGTATACAGTGCTGCCACTAGAGATAACAATCCTGTTTCCCTTAAGGCATCCACAGGGTTGCCACAGAGTTCACCGTGAACTCAAGGTTTCTTTCTTTCTATCTCTGCTCACAGTTCAGCAAAAAATGTTCCACTATACAACACATCAGCATCCATCAGCATATGAGTAAACATTCAATGAAATCAGTCCACACTTAAATGAAATTTAGTTACCTGTTCTCAGAAGCTTTTCAAAAAACGGAGAGAAGTTAACCATAAAAAGTGAATTAAAAAACTACCACATGCCCTACACTCTACAATTCCTTACGACAACACAGGGAGCAGGCAGACAAAACAACATCAGTCAACATAAATGGGAAGGAAAAAGGGCTGCAGGTGAAAGCCTCAAAACTCTGCTTGTGACACCAGGGTGCCAGAGCAAAGGATTTACAAGGAGGCTAGTGACCAACAAGCCCAATCTAAACAGCATTATGAAAAGGCAGTTCTTGCTAGGTTTGAATTTATATACAGCACTGCCACAGCTGAGAAATTACCATTGAGGCTGCTATTTACACCAGCTGAGTAGACTGCTGATTGCTTCTCTTCAGCTCTATGTCCTTATTACAGGCATCTCCTAATGCCACTGTACATCCAGTCAGAACAGCCAATTCAAATGCCATGCAGCTAAGTATGAGATTTAATTTAGGGAAGCTTCAATTACCCTGCCAAGCACTGTAGCAAGTGAGTTAAGCAGTACATGGGACCAGCAGCATCCAAAATGTAACGGGAAACTGCAAACATTAACACTTCAGCTTTGAAAGGATCCTTGCTAGCTTGAAAGCCTACCAAGCAGCACAAAATGCCCCAGCCACTGCAAAGAACCACGGGGTAAGTGCTGTAAGAGCTAGTTCTCTATCCATTTTAAGAATGAAGCACTTCAGAACGCCCTCCGGAATCATGTTGTGCTGACCCTTAAACCTTACCCTGCAGTAATCAGGCAAAGGAAAGATAAACAAAGAGCTCTTCCACAGTCAGCTAATTGCAGCATGAGATTGTCACCAATCACAGTAAGACAAAGCATGTTGCTAATAAACGAGTCATGCTTCCTATATCAAGTGGCAACCAACAAAGGCCTAAAGATTGCCATTTGCAGAGCAAGGATAAGCTTCCTTTGAAAAAGCAGAAATGTGCCCGTTAAAGAGAAAAGTAGAATAGTTTTTCCCCACAAATGTATGACTGCTGAATCTACTGAATACAGAGCTGACAGTCTAATGGTTAAAAGGAATGGAAGTGCTCTTGTGCTCTTCGTATGTGATACATTAACCCACATTACTGCCTGAAAACAAGATTGCTTTCTTACAGATCTGAACACTGCTTTCTTTTTATAGTAAGTCACATACAGATCAACAATGAGAAGTAAGACTTGGGTTCTGTGTGGGTTTTGCAGACTTGTCACAGTTTTACAGCAAATACTCAGCTAATACATTATAAATGCAAATGCAAAAAATGAGAAACGGCAAGAAAAACAGCAGCAATGTACAGTTCTGGAGCAGTATTAACATGTCAGAACACACTACAGTCCCCAAGGTGGAAGGAAAGGTGCCATTAAAACTTCCCTGAAGATTTCTGACTGAAGTATGCAACCACTGCCCCTGCTCTCTGCATCTTGCCAGCTACATTATTACGTTCTAACCAGGAAACAACAACCATTCTGGGTGCAGCTGCTGTGCTTGGTACTTACATTCATGCTGCTCATAGGGCGGATATGAAAGTCTTACAGAGATCAGGATGAAGAAGATAAACAGAGGCCAGGCAACTTCGATCAGCAGCTGGAACTGGAAACAATAAAAGACAAAATATTAAGACATCATATTCAAAATACAGGACATAACAGAGGTTCCAGGACAATCCACTTTTAAGCCAGGACAGTTTTGCAAGCACTGCCTGACTTTGCTTTGCCTATGCATTCCAGGACCAGGAAGTTTGTTCCTCCAGCTTCAGAGGATAATCTGCAAAGAATTACAGGCTTTTCTTATTGATATATGCCAGTTATGGGACTAAACTAGATGTGCTTAAGGGCTATTTTTGGCTTCCTTTTAGAGTTCCTTTTGTCCCCTGACTGAAAGAAACCTTCCAATGAATCTTCCCAGCAACGCGCTGAATTTTTGGCCTCATATTTTAGAGGTAGTGGGAAGTACTTGCATCCCATTCTCACAGTGAACCATTAAGCTTCTACCCCAACACATCAGGCAGGGAAATTGTGCTTGTGCATAGCTATGCCAAATCTTTCAGTTTCAGTGCTGCAGAAGTATATTGGTATCAGGAAAGCAGAGCTACTAAGATTAATCTCATACCCAGTTATTGTTTTGTTCTAATGTATGTTTGTTCCCAAAGGTAGGCACCTACTGGCCCAGGGTACCTACAGATAGGCAGTGAGTGTCAGGCAATGACATAAAATTTAAGACAAGAATATAAGAAAGGCCTGCTATTAAATGCAGAGCATTTTTTTTAGACAGAGAATTGAAGCACAGAAAAATTCACTGGGATCAACCACATCCCACAGAAGCTTCTGAGACACAAGCTGATGTTTCCAAGGCTTGAGCTTCACCAGCCACACTCCTCCTTTCCCACTCCAGAAATGCTGCCCAAACATGCATTTTAGGTAAGCCATGAGACAAGGAAAAACTGAAAGCTTTTTGTTGCTGCTTATGTTTTTCCTCCTTTGGGAGAGGGAAACCAGAGTGTTTTCTCAGTCAAGTAAAGAGAAATCTTTTCCCCTTCTTTCCTGGAAAACCCTGTCTTTTCTAACCAGATGTCTACATCGTTCTTACTACAAGCCAGGTAGGATAAGACCTGCATCCCAGTGGGAGAGAGAATCCACACACAGAAATGTGTTTTCCCATGTTACACCATTAGCAGCTAAAATTAGGCTCTGGACACTCAGCACAAGGCACTCCGTGCAAACTTTGAGGTGAGACTTCTAGGTGATTACTATACCTCCAAATAATCTCACACCGAAAAAACAGTGCATTAAAACAAATGCCACTTCATCCAGCAGAGGAAACCATCTAGGATGGCTCTTCACATATACCCTTAATTGCTGACATCCAACCAAACAGCAACCCTATCTAAAAGACATGACAATTGAGCATCAGAGGCTCCCAGGCACTCCTGGTAACAGTGCCAGCCTCTGCAGGATGAGTTTGGGATACTGTTTCCCACCCGTTATTTTTCATGCACCTACTGTATGACTACTGGATGAGAAACTCCACTGACACCATGCCAACAAAGATGCCAGGAAGATGTCTCACTATCTTTGGTTTCTGTTTTCACAATAAGCAGTGTAGTGGCAGCACACACACAAGCCACTAACAGTGACAGCCTGCTTCATTCTGCATTAAACAGTGATCTGGCTCCCAGAGGTCAGAGATGCTCAGACCTAGGACACTAACAACTTGTCTACTCCTTCCCTTTTCAGGATCCCCTCACAGCTGCTGCCAGGATGATGTAGCAGGACTTTTCCTCCTGTTGACAGAAAGGTGGCTGTGAAGCCAGGACAAGACATTCCCTCTGCCAGCATCGATGGCCATGCTCTGGCACGCATCACGGCCCTCTGCCACCCTGGCTGTAGGCAAGGAGCATGCATCCCAAGTGACTGCTACTACACTGCCTGGGGAAGAGTGGTGTCAGCTGGGCTTGTGGAGGCTTCTCAGGGCAACCAAGGAGGCCAGAAAGCCTCTTGCAGCCCTGCGACTACTACAGAACCAGCAACAAAATGCTGCCCTTAAGATCAAGCCCTGGCTTGCTTGGAGAAATATCAGCCCCAGCCACACCACACTGGGGGGGTACAATAGTGCCCGAATGGCCCTGTTGTTGAACGGGGAGCCTGGCTTCCTGCACACATAGCTCCTCTTTCGCATGCCTGGTGATGGTTAATTACAGATTACACAATCATGAAGGTAACCACATGTGGGCTGTATGCTTCTGCACAGGCAACATGTCTAACTTTGCAGATTGACAGGCTTGGGGAGGACCGAGAAAGGCGGGATGCAGCTTGGACTGACCAAGTTGCACCTTTACAGCTGAAGACTGCTGCATCATGGCAGCCAGTGAAATGCTACTTAGTGAAACACAGCTGGCAACTGCTGCACCAGAGGCTTGCACAGGGTCAAGCTCAATGTGTCAGCAGCATTTCAACAGAGAGTTTGGACTCCCTGGCCAGCCTCTTCTGCTGTTCAACAAAAAACTGAATTCTCTTCCTTTGCTCCTAGAGGTCAGTAGCTTCCTTCCTCTACTGCTTCCTGACCTTCCTGTGACAGCACTTCTCATCCACTTTGGCCTTTGCAGAGGAAGACACAGGGATACTAAAGGAGACACATCTCACTCCTATTCATACTAAATAGATACTGAAAAATCAAGTCCCCTCACCCACTTTTGTCCTGCAACTACTAGACCAGCCTGGTAAACAGTGAAATGAATCTTCAAACCTCCAGCTCCTCTGCTACCCCTGCTCCATCTGGAGTTGAACGAGGAACATCCCATTTGCACATGGCAGGTGAATTCAGAGGCAGCACTTGGCCAAGAACAAACTGCTCCTAATTTTACTGAAGCTAGTCCCCAAAGCAAGCCCAATTTACACCAGTTGGCTGGTGATGCAGGGTACAATTAAATATTGAGATCTACACTGTGTCAACAGGAAATCTGTTGAGCAAGAGCTAACCAACTATCACCCCATCTCACTGCCAACCACACTCCCCACTTTTATGGTCCAGTTTCAATGCAGGGAGCTACAAGCAGCTGACCAGTCTCTCCATGCAAATTTGAGGTGTCCTATTTGCAAGACAGCAGGGAGAGAGAAATGTTTTTGCACAGTGACCCCTGAACATGATTTTTCTTTCCTCCTCTCCCCCTGTAAACTCCTTCCCCCCATTCCAGTGCAGTTGGAAGTTATCCAGTACAAAGTAACACTTGAATTGCACACTCAGGCTGAGCTTTGAACCCAGCTTTCGCAAGGCAGCCCAAACTCACAGCAGCCAAGGAGACGGTTTGGTGGGAAGCAAAGGCTAGCCCACACTTCTTGTGGGAAGAAGGGTAAGGATCAAACTATTTCTGGGCTACAGCTTCAGTTAAGTACAAATGGGAGAGAGCCATCACCAATAGACCCAGCTCAAGGACCCTGGTCTCCTAACAGTAAAGCAAATAGATGAATCAATGTGCAGCCATGGTCACAGCATGGCAAGAAGAGATATTCTGCTACTTCTCTGCCATTTTCTGTTAAGTGGCCTTTCCTTCTTGACATCTTCATGTAAAGCCCAAATGGGAACCATAATGAGAAAAATCCCACAGATACAGGAGCCACACAAAACCAAACAATGTCTCAGGCCTTCATTGTGAATTGACCAATAGTATCAGTGTGGAATAGAGACTATGAGCAGTTTCATGCCCTTTGGGCTACCTCATGGGAAACTGATACAAAAGGTGCCAGAAGATACCAAGAAATAGCTAAGCAGATCCAAGATCATGGCAAAACTACAAGCAGGAAGCTCTTTTTCACTGACACACACTTAGCCTACTGATCACCAAAGGATCCGAATGCACCTCTACTGCCCAGTAAGCTAGCCTACAGATACCTTGACAGGACATATATGCTAGACTCAACTTCAAGTAACCTTCAAACCTGATGCATTATTTTCAGAAGACCCTGACAAAAAAGCCATCATTCTCAGTGTAAAACTTAACTCCTCTGAAATCTCCTCCTGGCTTAACCAGTTTAAGCATTGCTTCAGAGGATGCATCAATGTCCTAGAGTTCCCCTAGTTGCTAAAGGCAGTCTGGGATTAGGTCAAGATTAAGATCTCTTAGTGGCAAGGAGGAAGAAACTGTTTTCAGCTCTAAGAGCCTAGGTTACACAGGCAATGGCTAAGAACAGCCTATCCTTTTTAGGAGCTGTAGCCAGTTTTGAGACTACCTTCCCCAGCTCCATTGCAACATTCTTCTAAACTATGAGGCTGTTCACAAGGTCAGGATGCTGGCCCATACATCCAGAGAGCAGAGAGCCTCACTCCTTGCAGCTGATAGAGCCCACAGTCTCTCAACTGGGCATCCTGCCCTGGGAGATCAAGGGTCCTGGAGTAAGGCCAAAAAACATGCAAATCACATAGCAACTCCTGCCATCACTGGCAGCTCTGTAACCACAGAGGTATACAGGAAAAGTCAAATATGCCATGAGCCCCCTTTGCCTGGTTTTATTTAAGAATGGACTAATTCCAGCTATGAATTCACTGGACACAACTCCTATGAAAACAAGCCTCAGACACCTGAGCAAAGACTTCAGAGACTGTCTCCATCTCCAGTGGTGAGTACGATAGCCTCGCCCCACCTCCTCTCCCTTGTGACTCTGAGTTTCTAAAACAACTCAGCCACAACCAGCTGGCAAGTAGCCTGACATTTGCAGGGTTCAGAAAGCTTATCAGAGAGACCACTTTCCACTCACCACCTCAGTAACTCATGTTCTCTTCACATTCCCTACTCATACCTCCTCAAGGTCAGATTTAACAGGACAGATCCTCTGCACAGACCTGTTACACAGGACATGCCCTTGTGCAACACAGTTATCCCCTAAATCCCTGGAGAGGAAATAGCATGTTTTCTATGGCTTTTTGCTGTCTGCAGGAGTTACAGCATCCTGTGAGGTCTCATTAATGTAAAGGCAGAAGAATTTTAAGAACACCATACTGGATTCATGCTCCTGTCACCACAAGAAGAAACTCTTGTTGCATATTTTCTATCTGAAGAGGTTATTCCCACACGGCTAACAGATGGTGAGGCCAGCACTTAAACTAATCAGAACACACCTTGGTAGAAAAACCAAGTTGCCTGGATTTGTCTCCAAGCCAGTGTAAGAACATCTCTCATGCCAGTCACTTAAACTACACCTCCTGTTGTAAAGTTACAAAACAGGCTTGGGTTTCTCTCCCTGATTAAAGAGATTGCAGATGCCTGCTATTGCCTCCACCACTTCTGCCATTACAAAGTGGCACAATTTTGTTGCTGTTGTTGCAGCCTGCAGCATTCAGAAGCTTTTGGACTCAAGCACACATCCCTGCAGTCTGACAATGCCCTACCTGCAGAGCTGAGCAGGTCATGGCACAGGTTTTCATTTCATATCTTCCTTGCTGCACATGGCAGTCACACACCCTCTCTGCCTGGTCTGACATGAGCATTTCAGTACTCTGACTCTCTCTCATGCTGGGATTCAGGACAGAAGTCTTGATCACCTTTGAGCCCTCTGGTTTCTGTCCACCCACCACTCTCTTCAATTTGAATCCAGTCTTTCCAAAGGCAGACCCAGTTGCTCTGCCAGGGACCACTAGAGGTAAAACATTAAGATACAGGACGTTTCCCCGTTCTGCTGAAGATCAAGCTACAGGGCTACAACTTAGACCTCAAAAACCCCTTTGGCTAATACTTACAGTCTGTCGTCTTCTGTAGGTGAAATTCTTCCATAGCAGCAATCCCAGCTGCGTCCAGAAAGCCATCTTCCTTCAGCAAAGCCTAGGAGCTCCTTTTGTGCAGCAGCAGTGGCAGTACAGAGCAGAGGTGATGTGGCTGGGCATTAACTGGGGGGGGGGGGGAACAGGTGGAAAGGAAAAGCTGTGTCAGTCATAACAGAAGAGGCAACAAGAAAGGGGAAGGTGGAGGCTACACTGTGTGACCCCATGTAACCCTGCAGCCCACCATGGCACTCCCCACTGCTGCCTTCTTACCCCATACACTCCAGCCAAGTCTCACAGGTCTCAGTAAGCTCAGATTTAGACTGTCTCTTACCTCAGAGCTCTGAGGCACAAAAGAATGCAAGACCTGCAGGACAACAGTTTTCTCCCTTCCTGCCCAAAAATTCCAGGAGCAGGAACACCCCAGAAGGAGCAAAAAAAAATCATAGGCTTTGAAAGCCAATTTAGAGACCCCTCTGAATGAGACTGAGCCATACAATTCAACCCTTTTTTTTTTTAAGCTTCCTTCCATATTTACTTTTATCATGGTGAAAAGCCTGCTGCCAAATTAGGAAAGCCTTTGTTTTGAAGTCCAGTCAACACCACCATTTGTAGGAGAAAATGCTATGCTATCAACAGGTGAGTGAGAAACATCCATTTCCTTGAACGTCAGTGACTAAGAATGACCCTGCAGCCATTCATATTTGGATAAAGTGAATGGAAAATTGCTGTTGAGTCAGTGTTCAGGTCTTGCAGCTACCTGGCATCCACTACTGTTGTGAACTAGCTGCATTCAGTATGCACCTTGCAAGAGTATGAGAAAGCATAATGGGTTAAAAAACATATTAATCTCTTCGGTGGCTATTAATAATAGCATGGTATAGGCTTGCGTACACACAGACTTTCAGCAAGACTCAATAAAACGGAAAGGTGAGCTTATAGCACATTAATTCTGGAAGAAAGGTTTAATGAAGTTTAACTAATTTGGCATAGCTTACTTTACTTTTGAGTTTGACGCCACTTCAGATTAAGAGTAGTTTCATTCTGAGTAAGCGTCCACACAGGAATTTAGTTAATCCACATCAAATTAATTCTCATTTATGTACTTGAATACACTCTGTTGACAGGCTCAGCGTTAACAGGACAGCTAGCAGCCGATCCAACACACAGTGAGCGACCATTCCCTCCAACATCTGTTAAACTGGGAACACACATGCTTTTGATTCTAGTGTCCCACATACCAGTACCCTAGCCCAATCAGAGTTGCATGCCTGATTGCAAACTGCATTGAAAAGGTTCCCAAAAATCCACAAGTGTGCTAGGAACATAAGACTTCCTCAGGAAATGCTCTGACCAGTCCTACACTGGAGTAAGACGAGATGATAAATGGCCATTCTGGATGTGAGCTTTGTGTTAATGAACACTTGGGGCCTTCAAGTCTCATCGAAAAGTAAATTCCATTATTACAATGACTTGCAGATTAAAAACTTGTCTCTAATAATATAGGTCTGTGTTACAAAAAAGTTTCCCTAACGTGACTAAGAAAAACAATTAAACCCATTACACTGAGTTCTACTGATAATTACACTGTAGTATCCCAACAGGACAACAGTGTTTCTTAATGCCAGTACGGGGGGGGGGGGGGGGGGGGGGGAGAAGAAAA
>NW_010972623.1:385132-399850 GCF_000737465.1 Haliaeetus leucocephalus
ACCGCCTGTCATCACGCAGTCAGCTGAGATTACAGTCAGCATGAACTCATTAACTTCTGTTAGGTGCTGCTGTAATTCACTGACATGACCTCTACAGATGCTCCTTCACAAAGGGATGCCCAACTGATCTGGCAGGATTGCTTTCCTCCCCTGCCCACTGCTTCCTGCTGGTTGGAGCACCCTGACACTAACATATTTCAGCTGCATGCACATCTCTCTGTTAGATAGTGAATTCCCAGAGCAAGACACTTGACAGGCTAATAGCACATCCACAGCAGGGGAAAAAACCTGCCCTTCGTAGACAATCTCAGAGGACAAACCCTGGCTGCTGAGGACTGTGCACGCATGCTTATGGACCCAGAGCACACCTTTGCTTACATGCTTGGATACAGGGGGGCTTTGCAGTACCTCCTCTGCATGTCAGTATTACAGATTGAAAGCTGCAATTAATGTGTAACCCAGAGACAAAACTAATAGGGAATATTATGACCCCTCCTTTGTACCCCCTCCACTGACCCATTTCTGCTCTGGATTCAGGGGACTTGGCAACAATGCTTTTACTCACCCTGCTGAGCAACCTGGACTGCTACTCCCATAGTGCACAAGCACTCCATGACCACTAACTTGGTGCAATAATCTTTCACAATACCAGAAGTGCTCTTTTCAAGCATTTTTCCACAAGGACACTGGTCTGTGGGTCACAGACCTCCATTTGCTTTGCTGTGTTCTCCAGCGTGCCACAAAACATAAGCCCTTCTGCCCAAGTCCAATCCTGCAGCCACTGGACAAGTTTGGCATACAGAAGTAGAGGACAGGAAGGGACTGCAAAGCCTTCTACAATCACTTCCAGCAATTACAGCTAAATACCGATTTCCACACGTACAAAGGGCCACAGGAAGAGTGCAGGAAGGATCCCAGGGAAAGCCAAAGAGACCTTTGGCATTCTCATCAATGGAAATATACCCAACTCCTGTGCCTTTATTCTGTCTCTGAGCAGGGTATTAAATCTGAGGCAGTCTGTGGGGTGTTTGAGCTAATCACAGGGTAGCTGGTTTAATCCATGCCAGTGAAAATTCCAGACACTGGTCCCTTGCAACTACAGTCAGTCCACAGGATCCAGAACACAGAAATACTGCTTTATAAAGGCTGTAGGGTTCACATTGGACGAGCAAACTGTAGTGAGGTAAGGGCACATATTTGATCATCTAACACACCTCAGCTGATCAGCAGAAGCCTGTGCAGCCAGGAAGACTCAGCTGTGGCTGTCTGCTTGGACTCCAGCTCTCTGGAGTTCAGCTAAACTTTACTGGGAAGAAAGCAAATGTTCTGGCCTTCAAATAAGGCCAGTTTGCCTGGATACAAGTTTCAAATGAAGGAAAAATACTGATTTGTAAGGGCTATGCCTGAAGACTGAAAACCTGGCCCAGATACAGGCACTACCAGCGAAGTCCCTACATCAAACTAGGGGACAGGGCCTAACACTGGACTAATCACCAAGAGCACAAAACCTGAATTCAAAGCATGCCCAGTTCTTCTTCAAAGATATACTCTGTCCCAGTATGTGTTACAGACTGGGTAATACAGGTTTGTTGATGCCTAGAGCTGTCTCTGATTTTGATCCACACAGGCTGACGTATTTGGTTCACTGCTGACACAAGTTAAATAGCATCAGAAAACGCTCTGCAAACTAAGAATCTCAGAGGAAAATGGGTTAGCATCCTTTCAGATGTTCTTCCAGCTGACAATAGGCAAGAATTGTAAGCCAGAGATGCAGAAAACTGATAGACCCAACACTCCCACCTGAGCTGGAGCTGAGGTCCATCTGTATCTCCACTTCAGACTGGTCTGTTAAATTCAACATAGCTGGGAAATCCAACTTTCCATTTAGCACTGCAGTGCCAAAACACACAAATACCAGCTAGTTCCCAATGCGGGCTTTTGTGCCTCACCTAAGTAAAATTTTGAGCCAACAGTAGGTATCAGTGATCACTCCTGACACTTACCCAGAACTGCCTAAAGCAGCAATACTCTGTAAGAGTAAGAAAAGCTGCATGAATTCATCACCATAGCATAAGTTTTCTGTGATGTGAAGTACCACAGCTCTGCTGAAGAGAATGGGGACTTATATCTGCCAATACCGGACCCATCCTTTTGAAGTGCAATCTCTTGCTTTTATAAAGTGCTTACTCCACGAAAGTAGGAAGAATTCCCTCAACTGCAACAAATAGTGCAACTTAGTTGGAGAGGTCTTTGTGCAAGACACGCAATTTTCACATCCAATTTCTTCATTGTGTGAACACTGCAAGTTTTCCAGTAGAGGTAGGTACCAATATACAGCAATTTTAAGCCTAGAGGCATCAGGCTTACTCCTCTTCATCACCCAGAAATCTATTTTTGTCTAGCTCTGCTTCAGCATCACATCAACATACACAACAGAACTGCAAAACCTAGACTACATAGAGCACACCAGGGGAGACTCAAATTACCTAGAACTTCAGGGTAAACCTGGCAGCTGTCTAGTAACTCAGGTGCAAACTCAGACTGTGACCTCACCACAAATAAACAGGTATCATCAGAAGGAGCTGCCTTACAATCAAAACAAGTAATGCGTGTTTGGAATAACGTCCTGAATCAAGGCATGTGCCCTGTGCAACATGTAGATACAGCAACGAGCATTCAGTTAACCAGCCAGCCAAGAAAAGGTAACGATTAAGAAGCCATTTTGTATTTAGCCAGCAAATAAACAGCAGGGATCCAGTATACAGAGGTCCCTGCATGCTCTACCAAGATGCTGCTCAGACTTGTGCACACTTAACATGCTGTTTGTCAGCTGCCTCAAGTTTTCCCAATTCCTTACAAAAAAAACACACAGGAGGGATCAAGTAAAAGATGTCCGAATCCTTCCCCAGATCTTCTGATATGAGTTTCACCCCAGTTTCTCCCTAGGGAAAAGTTTACCCTTACACAAGAGCTCATTTAGTTTGCAGAATCACTGGACATGAAAGGATGGGCAGGAGGTGCAGAGCAATCTGCATGTACCTTCTGATAGAGCCTGAGATTCCTGCTTTGCTCTTAGCATAGTTCTAACACCAGGTCAGGACCTTCTCTACCCAGCCAGACCAGCAACCACAACACCCACCCGTACAGTTAAAGCTCAGGGGTCCACACACTTGTCCCCTGGTCTGCCTGCCTTTGCAGAAGGCTCCCTGCACATGACATTTCCCCCCACTGCAGAAACCCTGCACAGCCTCCAGACCTACAGGGCTGCAATTCCATCTCAGTGTGCAATTCAGAAAATGACTCTCAAGAGAAAGTTAGGTTACAAGGCAACCTCTGAAAACGCTGACAGTGAAACACATACTTTGACCAACCCTTTCTTTCTAGATCAGTGCTACCCATTACTTGGAAGTGGAATGGCTGCTGAGAAGCCCATTAGCTGGTATGCCAAGAGTCTCCAGCCCCAATCCATCTAAATACAAAGCAATGTATTTTTACAGCTGTAGATTTAAAGAGCAAAAAAGCTCAAGCTGCAGAGAATCAATTCCCCACCCCCATGCCTGGTGTCTGTACTAAGTAAACATAAAACAGCCTTCAAAAGCAGCTTTCTGCAAACAATGCAGCTGTTTGCTTTCTTTGGGGGACTAAAAAACCTTTCCCCTAGAGAAGAAATCACTATTTAGACAGGGAACAAAGCAAACTTATCAAACCTTATGAGACTGGAACATCTCAGGATTCTGGTAAGAAGCTATATAGACCCTTCATCTCTCCACCAATGACTTAAACCCTGTCCTGGTCAGCAGAGCTAGAAGCTTTTACTAGTTGACGAAGGTTCAGTAGCCTTCATGAAATCAGTTAAAAGACTCTGTCCTGTTCCCTCAGTCAGATTTTCCACATCACAAAAGCTACCACCACTGGTGGCTCTCCACAGACCAAGCAGCCATAGAGAGTACCAACCTAGTATCTAGAGATGATGCCCTTGGGAAGGGGGAAAAAGGCATTATTTGCTGGACACAGCCCAGGTTTGAGCTACCAGAACCAGTGCTGTTCCTCTCCCACGAGCAGATGTGGTACAGTACTTCACACTTTCTTCCTCAGACAAAAAGTTGTACATCTGCTTAACTCCGATAGCTTTTGCCTACATATGTAATCAAGTCAAACGACCCACTTCGGAAGAAAAGGCACGAGTAAAGCACAAACACCAGATTTCAGCAGAAATATAGTCCAATTTGGAAACTCTGAGAAATGTCTTGACAGTTCATTTCCTTTAGGCAGTGTCAGGCTGCATACTGCAGAGCAAGCAATACCATGAGCCATGTCAACTCTGCAAAGCCCAGATCCAAGGTCAAAGTCCCCCGGTGCTTCATACACTGTCAGTTGAGAGCAGGTCCCCATGAGGGCTGTGAACACCAAGGCAGGACAGAAGTGCCTGCCTCATGAACTGACCTTTTGACTCAAACAAGACAAACCATCAGAGAACTAGTGGCCTGGATGGGCATCTGGGTAACAGAGGTGCAGATTAAGCCAAGAGTCCAGGATTAAATCCACACCTGCCAAAGTGAGGTCTAGTGCCTTGGCCACTTCTCTGCAGAGCACCAGCATTTTGTTTCTTCCAGCATAGTAGCTACAACCAAAAGAATCACTCTTATACAACTACATCCACTTTGTACAACCTATGACTGTGCAAGGCCATAAGAAGCTCTCAAGGCACAAGTATTTGGAGGACACCTTCACCATAACTTCCACAATTCCCAGAAAGTGAAAAGCACTTTGCACCTATGCAACTTCAAATGAGACTAAAGGAGGAGGGAAAACAGCATTAATCCCAGTTCTGTTGATATTAGGCTAAAGAGCAGCTGTGGACAAATGTAAGCAATTTTTTATCCTGCTGCTAGACATCTAACTGGAGATAATATCCACAGCAGAAACAGCCAGTTCATAAAGAATCAGAAGTAATGTCCCCTCTGTGATCAAAACAACTCACACTAAAGCTTGCAAAACCCATAGGAGCAAATCTGACATTCTCATCTCTAAAACTTTCAAGAAGTCAAAAAACTTACGGCATCTACTAGAGCTCTAGGAAAGAAGGGAAACCGCCACCCAAATGATGATAATTTTACAGGAATAGCAGTATTGCTCTTTTAAAGTAACCTTCTAACCCAAAGAGTCTGAACTAAGTTACAAAAAGGTGCCACAAAAAGCTTTAGCAGCACAGAGTTCAAGCAAATCATCTGAGGCCACAAGCAAAGCAAAAGCAGAGAGGAGAATACAACCACTAGATCCCACACGTCTGTCTCCTGGTTTAAGCACTCCTAGACTCTGTAGCAATCACAAGCAATGCAGGATCAGCAGTAGGAGCGTGAGCTTTGAACCTACAGCCTGCTGCCTGGGTCACAGGATCATTATCAGTGGAGCCACACACACAACTAAAAGCAGGTCTTTCATAACCTGTCCACAGTGGACATTTCTCTCCCATTTGCCAAATGAGTATCAGACACCAAGTTTCCTATTCCATCTAAAAAGCCATTCAGTGAGAAGCGCTTTCCTCTTCAAAATCACCCAGGTCACATCACAGGGTTTATACCAACTCCTTCTTGCTAATAATGTGATTGGAGAGCTTCTAGGTCAGCAGGCAAGAATTTAATTAGGACCACAAACAACAATATTTGGGTGGCAATTCTTGGCAAGATCCTCAACTAGTTTACATCACTTTACACACACTGACTACTGAGCCTTAGGTTAGGTAGTAAACAGGTTCTGGCCTTGTTCTCCAGTGCTTACTAATACTGAAAGGAACTAGTACATTGCTTTTAGCATGGCCATCCACCTGTCCTCTAAATAACAATGACTTGTATGACAGACACACTTTAAGATCCACGTTCATGATAATCCACAACCAGTTTAACGCATTTTCCCTCCTTGAAGAGCATGTCAAATTTTGTAAAACTAATATTAAAGGACAGTGCCAAAACATCAGGAAGCTGATGAAACAGTCTCAGGGAATCCCTCTAGCTATCTGCCACCTCTGGTCCAGACAAAACTGAGACACATAGCATCTCACTCATCCACAGGATCCTTACAGCAGCATGCACACAGCTACAAAACACTGAATAAATTACTTCCCTTTGTTACCTAAGGGGGCCCAACCTCACAGAACACTAGAGACAACTAGTGGAAAAGGACTCCTCCTTTTAGCACAGGCTGACAAAATACCTATTCACAACCTGCTTTAACTGCCGCTATTAAACCAACTAGTGACATAACTCGTGCCCAATACTAGGTTCTCCTTGCTCCGCTAGGTACTACACAGAGAAGGGAGCCTGGATCTTGCTCTGGCAAGAGTTGGAACTAATATAATGTCATGTTAGGGGCAGAAAGCTGGCTTCTCGACTATTTAGGCAAAATGGCAGGGGATTTCTAAAGGTACCTAGTCTTGGCACTACGACTGAGCAAATGGATTTTTCAATTTATGTGCTGGATTTATGTCTGAGCCTTTCTGAATGCTCCACTATGAACAGCTGAGCAGATGATCATTTTGAAAGACCTGGCCCAGAATTAACATAATGAGCACTGAAATCCCCAGCCCTAAACTCTTCAGAGCATCCATCTTGTTCTTCTGTCAAAGCTGAACTCCTAAGATATACTTCTGGGCCACAGGTGGGCCCATCCCTATCAATCAGAAATAAACCACAGGGGACAGTTTCCCAAAGAATCAAGCACTAGCTTGCAAAGTACTCCATAACACAAATTGGACTACATTTTCTGAAGTCCTCAGTGCCTCCTTAGACATTCACACAAAGCCCCATTTTCAGAAATGACTGGTGTTTTATAAGCTTTCCTTGTGACACAACACACCAAGCTGTTTTGAAAACCTATCCCAGGTCCCAGGGGAGCAACGTCTGCCTACCAGAATGACCACAATGACTGGTTCTTGTTACTTCTAGCATGCTCAAAAGGCTCCTTGGTGAAAACCAGCGTAGCTCAAATGCAATGGAAGATGTCAAGCTTGCATGCGCCACAGCTGGACTGACCCAATGAAAAGCAAGTGCAAGAGACTGTGGAATGCACTTAGGCAAGAGGAATTTCTTAAATGTCAAGTATAACACTCAAGATGAAATGCAGTCATCTATTTTACAAAAAACCCAGCTTCCACTGGAAGGTTGCGAAATACGTGAAGCATTTCAACTTTCAATATTACACTGAACGTCCCCTACTTTCCCCATACAAAAAAAGCCAAAATCTAGTCCATTCTTCAGCAAAAACAAACACAGAAGCTGATTTGCTTTATCACGGCCAATGTCCAAAAATCCATAGTCCACATTAGCAGGTATTTTTTTTCTGGCTCTCAGAGAATGAACTCTTCTCTAGTGGAATCTAGAAATAATAGAACATCCTGCTAAAATAACAGTTGCAACGTTTGAGCTCAATTCATGCCATTAAGATTTGATCTCTGAGCAACTATACTATCATCAATACACAGTCCGCAAAAAGCTGTGTTACACAGCTTCAGTCACTTTTTCCAGCTGATGACGCATCCTGTTTAAGGGCATTATCTTTGCAACTAGGAAAAAGGGTGAAGCATTTCACATTGCAAAAGGTAACTTTTCTGCTTGGAAGCAACCTCGAGGGGGAGAAGGAAGTGAGGGCTCCCCCAGGAAAATCATAAGCCTGAACAAATTTTAGGAAAAGAAATCCATGAGCTCAGAGAGCGTTAGGACAGAAACACTTCTGATCACCATCCCTTCCACAGCACATCCTGGTCACTGAATCACTTTAGACAAAGCAGCCATAGACCTGGTTTAATAAAGTGTAACACTGGTAAGTGCTCCACAATCCTACTGCAGAGTGGCTGGAGCATCACTGGCATGCTTATATCTTCCACTGAACAAAGCTACCAAGCCTTGCAGCTTTGCCATCATGTTGATAAGGATCTTTTTTGGAGTGTCTTCTCCTACATCTTGTTTTTGTAACTTGCTTTTCATCTTGGGAGAAGACAAGGACACAAACTGTGCCCAGTACAAGATTAAACTGGAGTTTGAGATGTATGCCTGCCCTGAAACATCAAAGGAAACTTTACTGTTATTTTCTTCTTCATCTTTGCCATTTGGGACCATCATGCCATAAACCAGCACGTGTGTTCAGTAGCAGGGCAGAACACAACATGGCTTATACTGTAGAAAACATCCCAGTGGTGCCTTTGAGATTCACTGGCATAAAGAATAAGCTGTCTGTTAAGCTTGATATCTACACAACTGCACCGCTACCTGTGGCATAGGTATAAGTAACAGCAGGTGAAACAAAAACATCCCTGAACTACGCAGAAAAACGTCAACCAAGAAAAAGCCTCTAGCATAATGAAAGGAAATGACATTGTTGAAAAAAAGCAATAAACTGGCAAAGGCGGTATTTAGCAGCCATTGTCAGCTTGAGCAGAGTTTGATCTTTTAAAGCCTGCAACAAACAGAGCCACAACAAGACCTTACCTCCCACACGGCTACCATCTAACCATATGGGTTTGGCAGCTAGTAATTCACTGAAGTGATAAACAGATGTCCAAGTACTTTTGAAAGCAGTGACTGTCAGCTATGAGAAGGAATGAATTTCTGATCAACCTTGGCGACCGATACAGAGTTCAATAACCACTTATCTCTAAAGTTATTCATAGAAGAACATGAAAATAGTTGGCACACACAATAAGAAGGACGCCCGTGTGCCTGCTGTGGCAGGGGGGGGGCAGGGCAGCTAGCTGGGAGCACTGCTAGAAAGCACATGCCAATCTTCCCCGTTTTGCCTGATCCACAGATGCAACAGTTGTTCCACACACTTTGTATTCTTTAGCTCCAGCTGTACAACCCATAACCCCACTGCTGAAGCTTCAATCCTTAGGCTCAGCATGACAGTTAACAGACATGCAAAGCAAGCTAATGTTTGCCTATTTTAACATCATGCACAGATCTGAGAGAGGAGGACAGAATTTGTTCATGTCCTAAGCTACATCTGATGCAGAAGGATTCACAACAGAGCTTCGTTAGTTTTCTCCAATAGTTTCAACAGACCGAGCACCAAGGTGAAGAGCTGTGGTCTACTCAATTTCAATCAAGACTCAGGACAGAAAACACTTCAGGTAAGCACAGAAGTGGCATGAAATGCCAAAACAAAAAGCAATGAGCTTGCAAGAGAGAAATATAACCAAAAGTTTTGCAAGTTTTTAATGCACATAGGATCCAAAACATACATTTTTTTCGCTGAGCTTAGGATATCCTTAATGGTGCTGAGAAAGTTCCACTGGGCAGACAATCCAGTTGACTAAAATTATGTCTGGTTTTATACATAAACACAACTGGGAAGATAGATGTAGTGGTGTGGAATATTAAAAGCATGTCACAAGAACTGGGAATGAAGCTCTGGAAGACATGGCAATCAGGAGAACAAAATAGTAACCTGAGGAAAACAAGATCTGAAGAAATCTGAAAACAGGTGGTGCACAGGTGATGGTGTCAGTTTGCTAGAAGAAGGAAGCAAGTCCAGAGCTCTCCAAAGACAGTAGAAAAAATCCTATTGCTTACTTCAGGATGAGTATCTGAATATAGGTTGGAGGGAGCTGGGAAACAAAGCAGTAAGAATTGCTACTCTGATTTAATAGGATAAAGAATAATTAAAATATCTAAAATGGTTTAAAACAAAAAAAATCAGATAATAAGCACATTGCTCATTGGTAGAACAAAACTACAAATGCAGGGTCAATTTAGATAGGAACATTTCATTTAGGGGAGGAGTAGATTTTGAACTTTGACTCTTGTACTGCTACCAGAATGAAACATCCATGTGTCCGCGCTCAGAAAAGGTTGGTGCTGCTCTGTTTGGATGAGGAAAGTTTGGGGGTTTTTTAATCCATTCAAATTTGGTCCTAACTCTGCTTTTATCAGCAGCCATAGCCAAACTCTTGTTATGGTAGCATAATTACAATATGGGCAAGAGGAAAAAGTCATCAGCTGATCCCTAGAATATCAATATATTCCCCACGAATACAGCTCTCAGACAAAAGAACATGTATGATAATTTGCCTGTTTCTTCTGAAGGCACAAAAATTCACCTGGAAAAGCAGACACTACATCTGAAAACCTGGGACTTAAACCCAGGTTGCTGACACTAGCAACACAGCCTACGGTCTCTAAAAAGATGTGTTACCTGCTGCAGGTGAGGGAAAAAACACACTTTCACTTTTACCATGAAGAGTATAAACTTTTGTCACATCATTGTTGTAACAATGGCAAAAGCAGGTAAGAAGAAACAGGCAAGTCATCACAAGAAGATGGGTGCAGGTGCTGGGAACCAGGTTCTCCTGGTCCCTAGTCCTGCTCCTGCCACCTACACCACCAGCACTGCTGCTGCTCTGACACCTTCCACATGGCTTAATTTTGGCTTTTACTAAGCTAACAACCAAGAATGCTATTGAATATTAGTTGCACAGTTTGCTTGCCTGCTCCCGGTAACAACCATTCACTTGGAAATGGGCTAGTAAAACTGCAGATTGCTTCAGGGAGCCAAGCTAGTAGGGTGGTAACAAGTTTTGGCCACCTCTATCTTCCACATAGCCCTGCCTGCTATTTGCTAAAAAGGAAACCAGACCTCCAGAACGATCTCTGAACTGTGTGGTCAGAGGCTGTGACTATGTTTGCTCTTTCCCGGAGAATGACCTTGCTATCTAGCCCAAACCAGAACAGTATTGGGACGGCTCTTTTGCTCTCCTTTTCCTATCCAATACCAATTATTCCATAACAAAGTTAGCATAATGCAAACCGATCTTATTGCATTAGAGCTCTGCTAAGCAACACTCCTCCAGAAAATAGCAGAAGAGGAAAAAGGTCAGCTTGTATGTGGATTTTTATGCCAAACTAATGCACATTCTTATTATCTACGATCAAGCTTTTTCACTAATAACCCCATGAATAAAGATCTGAATACTCCCATTTTTCCTACAGCGTTAGCCTGTTGTGTCAGGAAAGCTGCATCAACAGTTTTCCATCCTACTCTGTCTCACTCTCAGTCCTTGAGGCAAGCTCACATGCTTTTTCCCCCAATGACAAATGCTAAAAAAGACAGGACTGGCTTTGCTGCTACTTATTTCAAAGAAACAGACAAAAAAAATATAGAGAACAGGGTACTCCAGTCAGTAGTTCAAACCATGGTAATTCTTCTGAGTTACTCTGTATGACTTTTGTACGACCAATAGAAGTATAAGACATGCAGCTACAGAATATGAAATATTTTAACTTTTTTGTGGTGAGCATCTTTTGAACACTACACATAGAGTCTTACCATGGTATTTTTAATTTATACTCTTAGTATCAGTAACTGCAGATGTGCATGCTTGTTAACTACACAGAAAGCTTTCAAGCATTCAGGATTCAAATGCTCAGCCAGCATTAAAAGGAGGCAATCTCAGAGTGAATTTCTACCATGTCAGACCTGGAGAAAGTGGGTAGAGTGCATAGCTTCCTCAGATGAATAAGGAAAATGTGTCATATGTATAAAATGTTTTACTAAACAGTAGGTCCCAACTCTAGCCCCTCTCACAGCAGGAGTCATCAAGAATAACCAGCCTACTAGAAGCACGCTGGTGTTTGGTCAGCCATGGCCTCTGGACTTATTTCAGGATTTGGTGTGTTGCCCAGCCTAGAAGACCTATATAAACATGAAGGGTGCTTGCTCCGAGGTTACTTAAGCAAAGTGGTAGTCTGGTTCCCTTTCTGCTCTGCTCCTGTCATCACTGTGCTGACACCAGTGCTTGCAAAGCCATGAGAAGACTCTGCACATAGGATGCTGGGGAAAAAAATACATATATCAAAAAAAAAAAAATATCACCAACCAAAGAGAAGAGAGTTTGTTCTCAATTACTCACCCTGGGTTGGTGAACTCCAGTGCCAGCACGGAGGATGAAACTGATAGGGAGAGAAAAGAGAATGGGCAGTCAGGGGAAAATGAAGGAGGTCCATTACTAGTTCACTAGCAACCTTCAATTACTCTGGTTTAAAGTTCTGAAGAAACCACACCCTAAGAAATATCATGCCTGCATGGTGCAACACATGTGATAAACACTAGCACAGCTGATCACATCTGGCCACCAATGGGTGAGTCCAGTACCAATCCTCCTCCTGCTCTGTCTCTGTGGACCCTGCCAGGTGAACTCACTGGCGAGACAACAGGCTTGCAGAGATGAAGGCAAGGGAAGACTTGCTTTCTGAATTGTGTGTATTATGCTTAACACATGAGAATGCTTCAGCCCAGAATCTGCTTGGAAGGTAGGTCCACAGCTGCTTTCTTCAAGTCACTGAGGCTTATTCCTGAATCACAGCAGACTGCTTTACCCTCACACAGCTGGGGGAAGTTCAGCCTAAGGAATGCTAGAGAAAAGGCTACTCCTGGAACAAAGGCCAAATAATTTTACTGACCTTTTTTTAAACTCATGGCATTTCATCTTCTGTAGTTCCAGCATTTCACCAGGAGCCACTCTTATATACACCGTGACGGCAGATGTCGAATTTGGTTCCAAACCAAGACTCTGCTCACACCAATAGCACTGAGCTACACTTGGTTTTGAAAACAAATTTAGCATTACAAAGAGGGTTTGCCGGCAGCTGCCTGTGGCAAACTGATTTATAAACATGCCTCAATCTCACTGGGTAGAGAGATCATTTAGAAACTTTCAACATACCTGCTTGCACTGCTATGCAGCTATACTCAGAGGAAATTTGGATTTGATATCCAGAAGACTACCATGACTCCTGCAAATGCCAAAATCTTACATATAGCTGCACCTGAGGTGTTTGTTTCACATAAATATCATATGGCTAAGTGTACTTCAGCAGCAACGTAACAGGGGAAAGTTATTGTGCATGGCTGGGGCTAGCTGCTTGATTATTACACTCTAACCCCAGATGATGGCAATTGTGATCTCTTGCAACCCAGAGACCAGCAGGTATCTCCTCAAAACACCTACAGCAAGCATAAAAGAGCATCAATTTTTATTATACTTTTAAAGCTAGGCATTCTCAACTTAACAGGTTCAACTTAAATTCTACGGTACAGCTCTTCTGTTCCATGCTACCAAACTTTTATCCACTTTAAGAGCTGACTTCTAATTCTTACTATAATCAGCCCTACCAAATTATGATTACATAAGAAACAAGGTGCTCCATGTCATGAGTAAAGGCATCAGACTCCTGCCCTTACTTGTCAAGGCTATACCAGATACAGGCTGTATCAGACCACTCTTACATAAATTAAAATTCACATTTGCACAATGAATTGCAAAGACCCACCAACAGCATTTATATCTGTTAACGCCAGTAATACACTGTAGAGTCCCAGGCAGCACCCATTTAGCTTAATAGCCTACATCACAGAATCACACACCGATCTGTGCTATGGGAAATCCTTGGCACACATTGCCATTCCCACTTGTTAGGGAGGCAAGCAGTGCCACAAGGGCCAAGTACAAAAAGTATTTGCACTGAAAGTTTACTACCATGACCCCCTTTCAAAACTGAGCAAGACCGCTCCATTACGAAAGCCTTTCAACAGCAAGCTTGGCCATCTGTTGTTAGCGGAACATCCCCAAGATATGGTTGTACTCTGGAGTACAAACACCAACTCATTTTCAAAGGTACCTCCAAAATGAATTGTAATGTGTTAATCCATATCAGTAATTTTCAAGGAAGTCCAACTCATTTTTAGGTTTCAATTTAGCACGTTTACAAGTATGTAAGCAAATGTTTACATCCCTCTGGGTTCAGTACGGTCTATTCCAACACACTGAAGATCAACTTTGATCCTCCAAGTAAGTTATTTGTACAACCTGAAAATCTCCAAAGCCAACAGCTGGGGTAAAGAGGGGAGAGGGGGGCACTCCTGTTTAAAACCAGCAAAAGTACTGTTTAATATGAACTTTTAATTTAGAATTGCAGGATCTTTCCTGACACATTTTAAGCATCTGGGCAGTGGTGCACCTCCAGAACAAAGCAGCAGTATTTTGTAACAGACTGATGATAGGTTGTAATGTAGCAGTCCTGACATAACAAGGGTCTGGCAGGCAGAAGCAAGGTATGTTGCGTGCAACTGAACCTCCTGCCCATCACAAAAGCGTCCGGATCGATCTTTTATTTTTACGCTTCCCCTCATCCCAAGGCCCTCCCCTCCCCTCACCCTCCGCTACTTTATAGGATTCACGTAGGAGTGAAGGGGATGAAAACCCTCCCGTTATCTTCTCACACACACCGGGGCTGGAAGAGGCGGCGGTAAGGTGAGCCACCCTACACAAGCGCTGCCAAGTCTGAGTCGCCCCGCTCAGGATAAGCTAAAATAAAATAATTGTAAAAAAAAAAAAAAATAAGCACACACCAGAAAAAAAACCAAACAAAACCAACTTCCCTTCCCCAACTAGCCCCTTCCCGATTCCCCGCTACCCCTAAGCCGTCCTCCGAGCCACGTTCCTGACACGCTGGACACAGCGAGCGGCACCACGCCGGAGAACAAAAACAAAACAACAACCACCAAAAAAATCCCCCAACCAAAACCAAACCAAAACAAAAAACCCACCCCACTTATTTGCTTTCTTCCTCTCGCTTTACACCGCCTGCTCCGGGCGGAGCGGGGACAAGGGAGGAAGCCCCCCCCGACAGCCGCCGCCGCCCCCTACCTCCCCCGGGGGGAGCAGCCGCC
>NW_010972623.1:399860-420764 GCF_000737465.1 Haliaeetus leucocephalus
GCCGCCGCCTCCGCTCCGCGCTGGCCGCTCCGCTTCACCTTGCCCTGCCCTGCCCCTCTCCGCTCCGCTCCCAGCGCCGGCCCCGCTGCCGGCCACCCTCACCCCGCCGCCCCTCTTATAGGCGGCACGGAGCGGCCGGCGGCGGGCCCGCCCCTTCCAGCGCCGGGGCCGCCCAGCAGCTTGCGGTTCCCCTTCCCTCTGGGGTCTTCTCTCCTTTTTCTTTTTCCTGTTTGCCGCTTTCTTTTTCCTCTCTCTTTTTCTCTCCCCCTCCCTCTCTTTTTTTTTTTTTGTTTTTTGTCATTTTTACCTTTGCCCTCCGCCGCGGCTGCTTGGCGGGGGGGGCGGGGGGGAGGACCACGACACGACGACACGACGACACGGGGCCGCGGCGATTTGCATGTAGGCGGGCACACTGCAGCCAAAAACAAACTGCGGGGCTGTGTATGTCCGTGTCGTGTGTGGCGTCCCCCCGTGCGTCCCCCCCGGCCGGAGATGCGTGGCGTGGGCTAGCTGCCTTGCTTTTTGCGAAACTCCGCGCTCCCAGGTGCGTGAGAGCATCCCAGCCCCTCGCGTTCGGCTCCCACGCCTGCCCCCCGGCCGGCCCCTGGGCAGCAAGAGCAGAAACCCGGGCACTGAGTCACTCGCGAGGTCACCGTGCTCCCACCGCCCTCAGCTCCACACTTGCTCTGTCAGAAATAATAACCAACTTCAACCGGACCAGAATTTGTTCTCCATGTCACTTATGGTAAGGAAAAGGCAAGGACCTGTCAGAGCTAACACTTCGGTACTTCTCCATAAATAAGGATGAATTCAGTTGTGTCAGTTCCCAGAGAAATTAACAACCATTCACAAACCTTAAAATAAAATCTCAATTTAAAGGTTCACAGTGCCAAACCTGCCTTGCTCCAAACACAAAATCCGCAAATGATGGTGTGTTTTAGCTACCTGAGAAATAGGCTGTGTTATTGATCTCAGCAATTATTAAATTCTCAGATGCTGAGGGTGTCACAGTCCCTCGTCCTCCCAAATGAGCTCCTCCCCTAGAAGCATCACCCATCGTGCAACCCCTTCCCCATTTTTTGCTTGTTACATGGCAGGAGCACTTAAAAACACTGCAGTGCAATCTGTGAAAGTGTAACAGTGCATTTTCAATGCATAAAATGCTCTGTGAATGAAAACAAGTAACACACAAAAGGCAGGCATCTAAATTATGGTTCCCTCTGCAGACATAATGCACTGCCATTGCTCTTCTGCAGTGAAGAGGCTGATGTTATCGTTCATGCTGTTAATGCTTTGTCTTATTATGAGCAATCTGGATGATACATGGTTACTGAGGGAACTGTATCTGCAGGTTTCCGGACTTGTATTTTGATGCACAACCTACCACCATTATATTTCAAGTGGCATAGAAATACAAATACCTGAAAGCAAACTCCGGAGAGCTCGGACTGATGGTAATCTGAAATAATACTATGCACTGAAGTGTCACAGATAGCAGTAAATATTCAAATTAATAACGCGGACCCTTCTACACTGAATAAAAGCTGACACATTCATTTCAGCAGTGACCCAAGCTCCTTCCCTCAGCCACAATCCCACAGAGGGGCTCAGCATTGGACAAAATAAAAAAGCTCCTGATTCTGATCTTGGTTTCCCCAGTGTAGTTGCTACATAACTTCACTGACTTAAACTTCACTCTGTTTGTACCTTTATCTGGTTGTAAAACTGAAATAAAAAATGGCTCTTTAACATATAAATGCAGCTGTGTGTTTTTCACCCTATACTAGACCTTTCCATCTTTACACATTACCAAACATTTACTGGATCATAATTTCAAATTCTAAAATAAATAATTTCAGCATGTTTACTCAGAACACAGGGAGAACAAGTACATTTAGTTTACTGTCAGCAGAGTGTTATGGGTCATCCCATGCAGTACAGAGTTTGAAAGAGAGTGGGTATACTGCATATAGCATTCAAAAGAATTAGTGACATGAGTGGAAACAGTGCTACGTCAATAGCAAAGAGCAAGGTGAAAATTGCCCTGCTACTGGTGCCTCCTTAAACCAGGTTCCTCTAAGGAAAGTGTGGGTTTTTTCAGTATTGGCAGAAGGCTGGGTTTTTTAAATTCTGGAAATCGGTACCTGTGCCAACTGTTAAAGCATTTGGACAACATTTTCCAATTAAATAGCTAATATACAGCTGTTCATGAATAGCAAATGGAGCGTTTAATTTAGTTTGCTCCATTAAAATACCTGTACGATGGTGGGAAATCTTTGTGCACCACTGGACAGCATTTCTCCGCTTTTGCATTCTCCTGGTTGCATGACAGTGGCATCAGGTCACTGAGAGACAAGTGCTGACAAATGGTACAAGACGGATGACAAGGGAAAGGGGCACGGTCAGATCCAATGGCTAGGCTGTACAAACACAAAGTCAATAGCCATGCTGGAATAGTTTCTAAGAAGAACACCAACTATACTTTTATTTGGGTGGCTTGAGTTTTCAGAGTGGATGAGCACATGGGGCTCCTGGAGATTTCTCAGAGACATTTGTACCTTTCAAGTCTTACATCCACAGCAAACACTATGTTGGCTTTTGTGTCCTGTGGAAAGCGTGACAGGTCTTTGCAGGCACAGCAGTCTCAGTCAGGGAATTCTGCTTAATTTATTGCCACTTCACACAAAATTTCAACTACGGATTCAGGTACTGAGGGGAAAAAAAGAAGACATAAACAATTGAACACTTCGGGAAAGACCTTTTCGCCCTCCTCAAGCTCAGCTCCAGTTAACCACCTCTTCCACCCCCTTCCTAGCCTCAACATCCCTCACTTTCAATAGGTGTTATGCTCAGTCCCTCCCAATGCCTTCTGTGAGGCACTGGGCAATGTGGAAAGTTTGGGTCAGCATGTAATGGCTTTTCTGCTGTTCCATGCTTCTTACTAACTTTCCTCCACTGCTCCTTGACTCTTACTGTTCCTCTGCTTCACAGTGGGTCCTCCATGGGCCATAGTCTGTCCAGGGATGCCCCTGCTCTGGCATAGGTCCTTCATGGGCCACAGTTCCCTCCAGGGTGTTCCTGCTATGGCATGGAGTGCCTCCCTCCAAGACTGCCTCTCCCTTCCATGTGTCTCCTCCACTTCCTCCTCCTCCATCTCCTCATGTCTCCTCCAGTGTCTCCTGCCCTAGAGGCTGCTGCTCTTTCTTAAATACGTTAGAGCAGAGGTGCCATGTGCTGCTCTCATTAGTTGAGGTTTTGGCATACAGTGGGTTGTTTTCATTCCTTTCAAAGCTAGCTGAAAGTGGCTGTGACTGGCACAGCGGAGTTCATGCCCTCCTCCCTTGTAGGCCCCTGCTACTAAAAGCCTGCCAGTTATGCCCAATACACATTTCCCATGACATGCACTTTCAGATTAGACCTGACGCTTTCTTCTTTTCCAAAGGCTAGTCTTCTCCTTCAACCTGTTCCCTCACCACAATGTCCTTTTGCAAGTACGAACAAGCAGCCCACACTAAGGTCCAAGGCTGGGTGCAAGGGAAGAGCTGCGGAGCTGCAAAGGGCCTGTAGCTACGCCAGTTACTGAGAGGTCAGAAGTCATGTAAATTGCTGTTCATGGAAAAGACATTATGTAGTGGAATGAAGGGGTGGAACTGAAAGTAGGAAAATACGCTGTGTTCTTGCTGAGGAAGAAGTTGTTTCTTCGTACTTGTAACTTCTACAAGCCAGAACTCACCATTGTTGAGCCTGCAAGATTGATGGCTCCTAAGGTCAGGATACTTTGACAAGACTGTGGGCTTAGTCAAGCACATCAAGAAATGCCTTGTATAAACTGAAGAGGTCTAAGACAGGTTGCAGCAATAAAGCAAGTCACAGTTTAATACATCTTTTGCAGTCAGCTGTTGAGGTATTTCACCTGGAAATCCAAGCTCTTTTTAACCCTAGATGACCTAGTTTGGACTGAGTTTAGGAAGCAGGAAAGATACCAGATTAGTAATACTTCTATTTAGAAAATCACCTTTCAAAGAGCTTTGCTTACCTCTTTTCTATTATTTGACAGCTTTGTAGCACAACCATAGCTTCAAGATTCCTCACTATTGTATCTTGGGGTACACACTGAAGGTTAAGCTGCATTTTAGGCATCTGCTCTGTCTTGTTTTACTCTCCCTTGATTTGCAGTATCTGAGTCAGAGGATGGTGACAGCTTTCACAAGGTATTCCTGGAAGGAGCTTCCTAACTTTTAGTAAGAAATAATTGCATTATTATTTTATAGCAACATAAGCTCTCACTGAGCATTCTAGCTTCAATTTGTGTTTCCTAACATGGGAGTTAGTCACTCCAGCCTGGTTTACAGCCTAGTGAGTACAAGTGACTGCATCATGCTGTTTACTGCAACCTACCATGCTCACTTTTCTTCCCATCCTTCTATTTACAGAAAAACAGGTAACAGGCTGTTTAGTTGTTCCACCTGGAGAGAAACAGAAGCACTGGCTGAGGTTTAAATATCCCTACATCCTCCACTGTGCCCTGCAGTGGGGAACCTTTGAAGTGCTTTTCTGTGCCATGTGAAGAAGTGAATCTGGGAAGTTACTGCCCTCAAATCAGAGAATATTGCACGCCTGTCCCAGTGCTTGCTGGTAGCAAAAGAGCTTGCTCTCATCCTCTCCATCTTTCTATATAAATGTAGGCCTCAAACTGGCTGCAGTCATTAATAAGATGCTTCTGTGTCCTTTAAATAAAATATATTGCAGCTTAGATATGAGCAAGCCACGATTTAAGCAGTTATGGGTAACATTTCTTAATGTAACATACCTCGTGTTTAAGAAGGGTAATTTAAAAGCCATCTCTCATGAAGGTTAGCTGCCAAATGGCTGTTATTTTAAGAATAGAGCCCATTGCCATGAGCTTAGCCTTGTAATTTCTCACAAATACTTAACATTAAATATAAGCAAAATTACATCTGCAGTTACCTATATACAACAAGGTGCTGTGAAACTCACTGTTAACAAAATTACTACATTTTGGATGTAAAATATACATGCAGCCAAATACTTTGGTGGTAAAAACTCTTCGACTTTGCCAGAAATAGGCTGATTTTCCCAACCATGGATCTAACCTATAGTTTGAAGAACAAAGAAAATATGTAGAGTTGCCAACTAAAATACTGGAAGCTTATGTAAGGTAGCAATTTTAATTTTATATTAAGTTTCTTCCTTTCTTAGATTCCCCAGAGGTATACTTTATAATGGCATGCAGCGTGAATGTATTTTTGTGTTAACATTTCAACCTTCCTCTGTGCAACTGTCTTTCAAAAATTAGCCCAAACCAGGACTCCTGCAGAAATATTTCAGTGTACATGTGCATTGCCAGACAACTTTTCTAGGGATAGACTAGCCTGCACGAGTCAGGGTTTCTGTGCAAGAAATGTGATTGGATGGATAGCTATGCAGAATGTAAAAGTTCAACGTGAACAAAGCATGCTTTAAAAATTCTGCACTTCATCTACCATGATAAATGTTCATGCTAGTAACAAGCCCAGTGCTTGGAACAAGGAAGCAAAAACTCATCACAAAACAAAAGTGTAGTAGACATAGAACACGATCAAATGCAAAGAAAGCCAAATAAATGGATGCAATGTGGTTTTATCTAACCTCAGTTTATGTACTGATGGGCAAATCTTCATTGGTGTAAAATGGACCAACCAGGATGTAAACTTCACTAACTTAGCCCTTGAGATGCGAGTTAAAATGGTCAATTCCCCAAATTTCCTTGTGGCCATCCAAATGCCATTTCACATCAGCTGCAGCACTCCAGTCCTTAAAACAATTATTTAATATAGATCAAAATTTGACTGTTTAAGATCCTTACTCAGTCAGTCCTCACGAAACTCAATGCAACTTTTGCCTGAATAAGGACTCCTACACTGGGCTCATTACTACAAAAGCTTCACCCTACATAGAGAGCATGTATTTGAGCAGCTCCATTAAGTCAGTGGAGATGTGTGCTTGGGAATTTGACTGCATAGACTGACAGTGCCCCCTCTAAATTTTAACAAAGTCCATCCCTGATTAACAAATCTTCTCTCACCCACAGTTCTAGAGCTGTAGACAACACTGTTTAGTGCAAATCTTAGTGGCAAGGGGATCGGTTTTAGGAAGTGATGTTTTTCCTTCACTAGATAATGAGAGTCAAGAAGGGAAGGAAATGCACCGTCAAGTGTTCAAAACCAGCCTGTGAATCAGAAGGAAAGAGAGGAGGGGACTACTCCATAACTGTACAGTCTGCTTCAGTGCCAGCATGACCAGAGGCCATGGAGGAAAGTATGCTATCCCTCACCTCCGATCTCAGCAGAAGAGTTACACTCAGAGCAAGCCATCCTCAGGCCCTGGAAGGTTTTATTTACCTAACCTCACTGCAATACACAGGTCACTGAGTCCCTTGGCCTCCACCCAAGCAAAGGCGTGCTTTTAGGTTCTTCAGCCTCACAGCAGCTTCCTCCAGCACAGAACTGGAAGACTGTCTCAGTCCTGACAACGACTCCACATCTATGACAAGGGAGGATACAGGCCTGCTGCCTGCCATGAACTGCAGCGCCCTTAAAGAATTACCTTTTTTGTTGTTGTTGTTGTAGTCAGAACCATTTCCTCTTCTTTTCCCATCCCTGGCCTCTGCTGAGCTCATGAGTACTCCACATTACTGAGCTTTTGTGTGTCCATGCCATCCTACAAGGACTTGCTTTCCAGGAGGCAAGAAACACCTCTTACACTTCCTTCTCCAGGAGTGACTTTTTCCAGAGACAGGACTGAGACCAGGTTTTGCTTTTGTTCTCTTTATACAGCTTAAGAAGCACCTTCTGCAAGTGAGCTTTAAAGGCGTCTCTTCAAGTCTTGCGTTTCCCCAGACATCAAGACAAATGCGTTCTGCAGAATGAAGGATCTCTGATCAACCCCAAATTTTTCCAGAGCTGCTCAGAATTGCCTGCTGATTTCCACACTTAACAGACACTGCAGTCTGCTCTGTAGAGCCTAACCTGTTCTCCTCTGACTAGGTTGTTCAGTTTGGGTCTTGCTTTGTGCTATGCTTTTACATAAAAAAACCAGGCAGCTTTTGAGTTCTGCCAGCTCTAACATTTTGCCGTGCTGAAACAGCTTCGCTTTCTGTATGTTTCCACCTCTTTTCTAAAGGCAGCAGATTTGACCTCTACATTCTTTAGCTACTTGCAGGCATCCGGGGCTGGATCTAGGGTGTAGCCAGCTTGCTCTGCAGACACAATCCCCTTCTTGGCTCCAATATGGGCCAGTTCCTGCTTCTGTTCATTTTGTCTTAATCTGAAGAACAGGTATCTCCCTGTGCCTGTTAATTATGTCCCCAGCATCTGCAGCAAGAGGACACAGTTGAGTTTAATCTTCTCAGGTGCCCCTCCATCCCCCCCGTCCATTACTGTGTGATTTCATCAGGTAGTTGGAGAGACTAATCCCATTACTGCAAATCCTGTCTTGCCTCCAGTGTTGGCGCCAGAGGCTGGGCAGCCACTGGTCAGCATATCAGCAATCTTCCTGGGGATTCAATGGACTCACAAGCTATTGTACATTTCCACAGAGGCTCCAGTACCTAAGCTACGTCCTTCCTTACTGTTCTTAGCCAGTTTTCCTCTTTATCCCCATGTGGCATGCCCAAGTGTGAAATGCTGTCGCTTCATTGTCCAGCATAAAAACTCACTGATGTCAGTATCTAGACTCTTTCTCTCTGTCGGAAGAGGTTCTTTCTGTTTCTCTTCAGCTTAGAGGACCTCCCTCTCACTTTGATGCTTCTGCTTCAGCATATTCCCATCTGCACCCGTAGCAAGAATAATGTAACATTTTGGAGGCCCAGTACTTTTGAGAAGGACAAGACAATCAACCTCCATTTCTCTGTCCTCAAGTCTTTACACAGTCATTCTATCCTGCTGTACTTGCTCGTGGTCATGCTAGCCAGACCCTCCACAAAAACTAGTAATTCTGGGGCTTCTTATTTCTCCCGTTAGCGGTTTCCTCCATTTCTTAGGCCTCAGAGTATTGCACATAACTGTACAGGAGTTAGCTAGCTTTACTGATTCTACTACCTTATAAGGAAAAAAACATTCTGGTCATTTTCCTTCCGAAGTCAGGATCCACTAGATCAGGCCTCTCCTTGGCAGCCAATAAAATATTTTCTCTTCCTTGAGAAAAGCAATGTCTTCAGCATTAGCCCCATCAGAATTACAGAGCAATGAGATATCAGTTTGTGTTGTTTTTCTTGATAGCTGTAAAAACTTGTCCACTTTCTTATTGCACATCGAGGAAAGAATTTTATTACAATTGCTGTATCCTGTGATCTCTGTCCAGGCTTCCTCCCTAAGCTGTTCATCAGTGTTGACCTTCATATCTTTCTAAAGGAAGTTATGATCAGGGACAAGTTTTTTGACCGAGATTTCCAGGACTCCGCTTTGGCGATGAGTGGGCTATTGAATCATTGTAGTCCACCAGAAGGAAATCTGCAGTGAAAATGATTCCTGGCAATCAGCTCAAAACTATTAGTTTCCAAAAGAGCTATATAAAGAAATGGAAGGCACGAGAAAACTGATGGGTATGTAACACTAAGAAGAGAGGATACAGACCATACAGAGAGATGCAAGACAAGTTTAATTCCTATGCTACCATATAAAGCTCTCTTAAGGTCAACCACAAGATGAACATGCATTTTAGGTTTTTGCATATTCTATTTTCTTCATTAAAATCAATGAAATACAACATTGACAAATTCTTGCAATCCATGTGCCAGAAACAGTGTTACCTCATAAGAAGCTATGATCAAGAAAACTGTATAGGAAACCTATACAATCTCATTTCTGTAAAAACATTTTTTTCCATTAGTGCTTTTAGTAGTTCATACATCACATGTTGTGCTAATCATAGGCAGTTAGGAGTTAATACAGCTTTGTAGAGCTACTTCAGTGTTCACACGCCATTTTGTAATGCATCTGGTTATGATCACTTTTAGAGATGAATTAGATGGGCTTTGGGTCTCATCCATTCCTGCAGGATTGTATTCCCTCTAAGCACACACTGGGCTGATTAACTGGGTGTTACTTCAGCAGCTCAACTTCAGATCCAGAGTTTCTTCACCGAGTATATTTCCTGTTGAACCAGGCCCATGTGGTCATTATTAATTTTTCTTCTCCCCATTCCATTACCACTTTTTGGTCTTAAAAAGACACGAAACTACATGGATGCCTGCTAACATACAGAAGGGGTCTTGTTTACAATAGATGTTTATCATCCAGAAATTTCTTCCACAGAAGCAGTTCAGTCATCTTCAGATTCAACCTGCTATTGATCGGGCTTAGTGTTTCTCTCAGGGACAGAAAGATTCTGTGCAGTCCATCTGCATGTTCTGCAGTCCCTTTAGTGCATCAAGGTAAAGCGGTTCACTGACTCTGAAAAGTAAATTAAGGCTGTATTTTAAAAGCTGCCCAGTGATTTTAGTCCTCAATTAAATGGAAGTTGGGAAGTGTTTGTCCCAATTTCTGCTACTTTAAAGAATCCACTCAAAGCGATAGGTTCAGAATTTCACTCTTGCTCTCCCAAGACTGCTTTGGAAATTTTTGAGTTTGGGCATTCAGGTTTAATTTTCCTAGGTTGTTTTCATTTTCAATGAATGATCAAGTCAACTCTCACAGATGAGTACCTTCGAAGCTGCCAACAATCGCTAGAATTTCTTTGGAACACTCTGCAGTGACAGCTCTGGAGCCACAATGTCTTTATCTGTTTTCCTCTTCTAGACATTGCACACAATGATTAGGGTACTGTTTAAAGGTAATATTAATGATCTGTTTATAAATGCTCCAGTATTCATGATAAATAAATCTCTGATGGCAGAAAGCTTATGCAAAATTCCTCCCTATGCAATTACGGTTTAGACATATAAGCACGTAACATTGTGTAAATAAGGTAATACTGTGCCCTGAATGGATTCCTGCACAAGAGATCATATATAGCAATGTGAGCTGTAGGGTATTACAGCTGGGAAATCTCAGGCTGCACGGATGGAACCAAGGCTGTAGAGCTAACTGGGAAATTCACTGAAGCTTTTCTGTCCTCAGAATTAGCCTTTAAAAATGGGTGATAGGTTTCCTAGCAAAATAAGAATGAAAAAATATCTGCTGCCTACAGAATTAAAAAAAAATTTCTTACCCTAAACTCAAGTATAAAAGGACTCCACCTTCTTTGTTCTTTCTTTCCATTGTCTTTGCTGCCACCCTTTCACAGTTAAAAAAAATGACCCCAAACCAAGAAAAGCTAGGAAGAACTAGAAAGAAGTGTAAGGCAGCAAACAAACAGGAAATACCCTTGAGAAGAACAAACTTTTCAGTTTTGTATCAGCCACAAATCAGAGCTTTCAGAGAATAATTATCAATGTTTTTATCAGTTCTGTCCGGTTAGCTTGTTCTTCATTAGCTTGTTGCATGCGGACAAATAGAAACAGCACTGATTCGGGATGCATTCCGATCCTGCCTACAGAAGAACGAACTCCTTCTAGAGAAAAAAAGAAATGTTCTTTCTTTCAGGGGTTTCTTTGGGTCATTTTTCAAGGAGAACTGAGCATCCTCTATGCGTTAAGCAGCTTAGTGGCTCTTGCCCCTGTGCAGGTGTGTCCCTGAAGGCTACAGCTGGAATATAACTCTTTTTATATATTACCACTTTGTAAAAATGACTGCAACAAATGATGGCAAGAAGGAGAAATCCATCTTGATTTACACTATTATCTTAATGTTGCTATATCTTTAATTCCCTCACTGTGTCAACCCATGGCAGTTTTTCACCCAGCACCCTGGGGAAATTTGACCAGCTATTCTGTTAGGAAAAGTTTAAGTTTAGTTGATTCTACTTTGGAATAACATGGTGGAGAAAATGACTTCTTAAGGGATCTTCCCGCCCTGTTTTTCCACATTACTGTCCGTACAAAGGAACAGAGCGTAACTGGAAAAGTACACCTGCACACTGCTGTATCACAAACATGCTCCGCTGCACACACTGCCACAGGGGAGCCGGAGGAGGAGTCAAACCAACTACAGCACCAGGGCTGAAAGCCCTGTTCTCACAAGAAAACATACAGTAAAAAAATCCTGCTATGCTGTAACTGCTTAGAGGAGGACCAGCAGTCAGGAGTTTTGAGGCACCTCCTCCTTTTGCACAGTATCAGCCACCCTGGGAATGTCAATGTAAATCTGCTGCCAGGACTGTGACTGCTACCAGAGCTCTATGCGAGCCTCTGCATTTCAGGTTTCAAAATCTTCCAGCAGTACAGGAGTTACTGGCTCCCCTACCAACTGGAACTGACTCTGGAGACTTGAACAAGCCACTGCTTTTCAGAGATGCTCTCACTGTTTGATAGTTTACCTCCCATGCACAAATAATTTTTTGACATATGGAATTTATCTGCTTGGCATTAGCAATAATAATAACTCAAACACACCCCTTTGCCACTTATATAGCAATTTTAGAAAAGAACATTCTCACTGACCAGTTTTCTGGCATGTGTCTGAGATGTGAGAACGTGTGGGCCTCCATGCCTAAATCATTTATTGAGGAAAACTCTGGTGAAGATAATCAAAGAAAAAGCAAGGCTGATTTTATGAAAAACAGCACCTAAACTCTAGTTTTGACCTGTGTCTTCAAATATCAACAGTAATATACTTTGCGCTTAACTACACGTTCCCTTGCCTACAGTGAGTTATCACAACTGCATGCAAATCTTGTGTACATTTCTTTTACCTGTACTCTTCTGAGAACATCAAAACCCTGGCTCTTCCAGCTTTTTGTTCCTGGGACTGATCTGCAGACAGTCAGTTTTTGTATTTGCATTTTTTCACTTGCACTCCCTGGCGCTTCCTAGATGGAGACTGCCGGCAGCTAAGCTTTGTCTTGCTGTTAGGATTCTGTGGCGTTCTGGAAGCAGCAGTACAGAGCAGATGGCAGGCCTTTCTCCTTTCTTTAAGATGCACCAACTGACTGGGAACCATGTGTGGCCATGAAGTAGAGACTGAATGCAACAGTCCATCCAGGTAATGCTATAGGAGAGAGGGGCTGTGAAGCAATGCACAACATGGCCCCACTTCTGACACTTCCACAAATAACTATCACTCACCTTTGAATCAAGTTCCTCCCTGTTGCTCTGATCAGAGGAGTGATTATTTTACATCGGTGCAGACCAGCTACAGCCAAAACGAAGTTGTGCTCAGCTCCATATAAACACACAATAAAGGAGAGTCCCCAGTCATGGACAGGACAAAATCAGCCCTGACCTTTCCTACAAAATCAGTTCAAGTCCAGTTGGTAAACTGATGGTAAACTTCATTTCAGCCTTTCATATATTCATGGATCAAGACGGCAATATTTTCTGCTAGTTAGTGATTACAGTTTCATCAGCTAAAATAATACTACTGATTTATATGGAGCTGCATTAGAGAACCTGGGCCTCACATGCACATATTAAAGGAAAAACCTTTTCAAACCCTTCTGTCAAACCAACCTATGTGAAAAGCTTCCTTCTGGCACATACAAATGACATCCAAATCCTGCACACCTATGGCTAGCTGCAAGGCAACATTGGAGATGGTTAAAACTGAGTCTCTCATAGCAAAGTTTGCGCTTTTCAAATTCTCACAAGCTTAATTAATTACTCACGTGTTTAATGACCTTTAAATAAATGGATAAATCCTCATCTGTTGGTGTTAATGCAACTATGCAAATTATACACAGGTGAGAATGTATTTACCTCTTTTCTCTTTGACAAGACTGGTTTCTAAACCATCTAATCCATATTTATCCTGAGGAATACTGTAGTACAAAAGCAAATATCAACAAGTTCCCATGCTGGGTACAGAGAATTATCTCCATGGATTTCCTGTCTTTGCCAGTGCATACCTCATACTCCCTTGTACTTTTCTCCTACCTCTACCTTGTTCCCTACAAAAGAGACTTCCTTTATTTGTCCCTATCCCCTAGCCTGTACTAGCCTCGCTAGTTAACAGCAGCCCATGGAGCCAGACTCTGTGACAGGATAAACCAGGGTGCATCCAATGCCTTCATTACACCACTGCAGACCGGTGTTAAAGGCTGGCTCATGCACACAGGGAGTTTGCTACTTCAAGTCAGCAAATTGCTGAATTGCTGGGACATGCTGCAAATATGTCTAATTACTGGAAGGCATTCCTCCATCTCAATATACTGCTAGTTTAAACACAAACTGACTTAGAGCTTGTCTACACAAGGAAGCTACTTCTCAGTAAGGAAGAAAGTGAATTTACAGTTGAGCACTATTCTCCTGTGGACACAGTCAGTGTGCATGAAGTAGGCTACTGTTTGGTCAAACCTTGCGTGAATATTTGCTCCGGAATGATTCCCTGAAGACTGCCCAGTGCAATGCAGACCAGCCTTGTGAGACCCAGTGAAGACAAATATGCTGAATATACTGAAATATGCAGTAAGAACCAGTGATGAAAAAAGCTAGAAGAAAACCATAGCTTTCCTGAAAGTTAAGGTTATTACCTATAGTAATCCATTCTTGATACCCCTCTGTAGCTTGCCAAACGGTAGGTTAACTGCTGGAAGGTTAACTCCTAAGGAGCCTGGGCAAAGGCTCTCACTGTATCACACACACATGCACATGAGGTGGGTTCTCCTGTTGGTCAGACAGCTGTTAACAGAACTATTACATTTTCAAAAGGAAAATGAAGCTTTCCTGATGTTTCATTTCCTCTTCTGTGCTGCAAAATCCTTTGGCCTTCTATCCTTCTCTTTCCTAAAACTCACTCAAGAGTTCTTTGTCAACCAACCTCTTCTTACTGGCTCTTCTTCTATTTTCAGCTTAGCTGTTCTACCCATCAGCTCTTCTCTGTCCAATTTGTCATACCATTCCTTCTTCGCTACTTCTTGTCCCATCTTTTCTGACTTAACATTGACTAAGGAAGGCAGTTAAACCTTCCTGAAACAAGGCTACAAAGCAAGACCTATAAATGGGAAGGTGATAATTTCGAGACATGGCAGCGTAGTCTGAAAATATCCCTCTTCCAGTTTTATCAGTTACAGGTAAGTTTTCATTCTTACCCAGAGAAACACACACAATACTAGGCCATGGATATGTTAAATTAGCATAAATTTTGGCACCACTTGTTTGGTCATGGCGTACCCACCACAAGTGAAGAGCGTAGTTCCATTCCTAGTTAAGCTGCTGAGATGCTCAACTTGAAATAGATAAAAAAACCCATCTAGGTACATGAATCCTATTTTTATATATATATGGGCCTCAATTATTACTTTTTAAGATAGAAGTTTGGAATCATAAGGACAATTGTCTAACAGCTTCAGAGTATGTTGACTCAGATTTCATAAACACATTGCACATGGGTCTGCCTTTCTAAGTGATCTGTAAGCAATAAATGATACAGCTTGAACTCCCTTGCTAACACTAGACTGTGACTAGTACAAATTCTTAGAGAGTCCCACATGGAGCCCGTGTGATTCTGGGATTTTCATGTGCAGCTACATGCAAGAAGACAGAAGAAACTGTCTGGTACAAATCACTACAAACAACATCTGATTTCTTCTACCAGGGAAGCTGTGCACAGGTTGAGCCCCATGCATAGTGCAGATCCCTCAATACTGTGTAAAAGAAGGTAAGTTTAGGTCTCTCCTTTACAAAGACCCTCACTCCTCTACACTCTTGCTCCAGACAAAAAACACTTTGCCCAGGCTAAACAAAGGACATTTAAAAATAATGTGAAGAGCAACTTCCAAATAACTTACGGGAGGAGATGAAAGGATATTATGTCCCTTTTACTTAATCTGCACATGAACTTTTAAGCCTTGGACAAGGCCACTGTTTTTGAAGGTCGAAGAGATGCAGTTGGAGTTTGGAGCTGTAGGTCCTTGTCCCCTTCTCACACGGATTTCATGTGCTGATGCACTACAGCACCTAGAAGCTCCACCATCCCATTCAAAGCTGAAGATGTTTTGGATCCTGCTGTACTTGGGTGGGATTTTTTGGTTATTTTTGACAGCTTTTTCTGTTGTTATTCTGGCAGTGCCTGAGCAGAAGTGAGCTGAATGCTTCCTAGGATGTGCGGAGACATGCAAAGCAAAGTGAGTTAATTGCTTTTGTTTGGTGTACATATGGAACAAAAAATGTCAAGCTGTAAAATGTAAAACATAACTGCCACCAAAGGTTTGGTCATCATTTAATTCAAGACACCCCTGTGGCCTAAAACTGGACAGAACTTCTCTTTCCAAGTGTGCATGGCTACTATTGATAAAATCTCTTGGCTGTGAAGAATCATCCTGATAGATAACCTTTGTAACCAACATTACCCATATCCCCAGCCAGAAGTCAATATCCTCCTTTATATTCAGGAATCACAGAAAATGCATCAGTCTCCTCCTTCAGGCATGTTCAGGCGAGACAAGTTTTGCTGGCACCAAAAGACCTCTACAAAACCCTTCACTTTTTTTTTCTTTTCAGGAAAAGGATTTTGCGTTGCATTCTGCAAAGCTCCAGGTGATCCTGAGGGGGACACAATTATGAAGGCTGCTTGTGTACTTTACTGTAACTCTTCTTAGCACCTTAGAAACCAATTCAGAGAACTACTTAGGTAATAAGTCAAGAATGCCAAAAATGACTCATGATTAGAGCATCTCTACATTGTTGATTAAATAGGATCACAAGTGTGTGCAGTTCAGCAGCCAAACCCAGACTTCTTGCATCCATTTGCATTGGGGTTCATATCTTCGTTATTGTTAATACCAGGTCTGGAAAAATGTATATACTGTACCCTTCTTTTAATGGCACTGACATTAGCACATAAAACAGTCCTCAGAGCCAAGACCCACATCCTGCATCTGAACTATCTCAAGCACCACACTTCGGATTCATGTGCCATATAATGAGATAATGTAGAGGCAGGAACAATGTGTAACACCCACCCCACCCCCACCCCCCGACAACTGAATAGAAAAAGGAGGAGGATACATTAAACTCAAAAATTCAAATGGTGTTTCTGTGGCATGGACATTCTACCTCCATTTCACCTACCCACTATTTCCTTTAGGAATAGCTGAACTAATGCAACCCCTGGTAAAGATACACCAAGCTGTGATGACTTCACACCAGTGCCAAAATCACTGAAATCAGGGAAACAAAGGGAAGGCTTGAGACTGCTCGATTCAGTCTATATTGTATTGCAGGCTCTGGGCTTAATTCAAAGAACAGGGATTCAGCCATACGATTCAGAGTTTTATTCAGTTCAACACTAAAATGTCCAATTTGTATTTTATAGTGGCAATCTGAAGAATTATCAAGACACTATTACCTTTATGGGGAAGAAAATTCTCAGGCATATCCCCATTGTTTCTAACTCCTAGATAGCTGTATTTATTGTCTGTGTACTAATTAGTGTCTTCAGCCAGCTGGGGTTGTAAAGCCAGGTCTCAGACCCAGGCAGAGGCTTTAGTTATTGCTAACAGGTAATTACCCAGAGCACGCTACAGCCTCTGAAAGGAAAATTAAATAACCAGCATATGATGTAAAGCAATAATCCTGCCTTTACTGTAATAAAAATGAATGTGCTTGCTTCTCTAGGTAAGAGAGCTGGGCTCCACATTTGTTTCCATACTGAACTATATGTTTTTAAATTGCCATGCTGCAGAGATTTTTTTTGTTTGTTTTGTTCCAGTATTAAACCCCTCAATTCCTCAGCCATGGAACAGGAAGAGATTATGGAGTTCAGCACAGTTCTTGAAATCAAAGGGAGTTACTTCTCCAATAGGAAAGCTTTTGTTCAGAGCACAAGGCTGTTTAGACACAGTGTAGATCTGTAAGCTGTAAGGAACAGTTAGTGCCAGAGAATTTAGCTTGTTCATTGTGCTCATCAGTGTGTGTTACCATTTTGGCATGAAAATAAAAGCTGCACAGTATTAATAGAAGAATTATTAAAAAGGTAGAACATTTTCACAGCCAAGTGGCCACAGTTCACTGTTATTTCAGACCTGTACAGCGCCAACCATTGTGGTGACAAACCTTGAAGAGTAACTGGGCACGACCAAAAGGGATTGTCTGAAAGCCCTACTCTCGCAATCAATCGCAAGTGTATGTATGCTTGTCAGTCTCTCAGCCTGCAGCAGCTGTGTGTACACTGTGGGACATAGTTTGAGCATTTAAAGAGAATTTAAAGGGAGCTCAGTTGAAAAATACCCAGATTTCACGCACATAGAGAGAAATATTCACCACTTAATTTAACCGTATGTTGGACATCCATTTGAAAACAAAGAAACTGAGACCTCAACTTTTCTTGGAGAGGAAAGCTTACTGTACAACAACTAACTTCCACTTATCCTCTTTTTGACTTTGAATTCCTCATGATATTTTGCTTTATGATTTTACCTCCAGCCTGATGCAAAAGCATTTATTACCACTATCATTTATTACACATGATAATTCTCACAACATATTTTACCGTTTGTACTGCAGTAATGCACAACACTTCCAGCCAGTAACCAGGTAGTTTGTAAACACCAAATATGAAGACAGTTGTTGCAGCACATAAACATTTTTCATGTACCTGGAGCACTGTATTTGCAGACTGTGAACCTCTTATAAAAAATTAAGTCCCTTTAGTTCCATACCCGGCCTCATTTATCACATATGTTTACATTAAATCATTTCAGAAATCTGTTTAAGAAATCCCAGATACGTGACTGAAGTCTTAACCAAGGCCTAAGGAGGCTAACAATATTCCTGCCAATGGGGAAAAAAAAAATCTGACCAAAAAACTCCCACATTTGAGATAATGTCACTCTAGCTCCTAATTCTAAAATTCCCGATTCTAAAAAGGAAGCTGAAAATGAACACTTAAAGATCCTAACTTCTGTCTTTACCATACAGGACTTCTGAGGGTGTCACAACATTGGGTATAATTGGATTTTTTGCCTTTGTAGGCTGGATAATGAATATTCCACTAAACAAGGCTCCAATTACACTTCCAAGGAAACTGAATTGGAACTCCGTGCTATTTTTAAAGGCAATCCAGTTTACAATAAAATTCCAGCTCAACTGGCTTAGTTTCCAAGCTGGGGAGACATGTCCAGTCTTGTTAGAAATGCTGCAAAAGCATGAGCTTTCTACCCTTGAGTAGAAAATACCCTTTTCAAGAACAGCTCTTTTACAGTTTAAGCTGTCCAGATTAGAGTGTAAAACCATCTTAAAATATAGCAGGACAGGAATGGTGCTTGAAAATGCTGTATATGTGTCTAACTGCTTTTCAAACACAATCACTGTGAGACAGATGAGAAGAGACGCTCTTGCCTGAAGCACAACATTTTCTGCTGCTGCAGTCTGAGATTCCTGGCTGCAACTCTGAGTCACCACTGAAGTGACACAAGGAGGGACAAAGGCCTGTAAGAGCAAGGACAGACGACAAGGAAGAAGGGAAAGGAAGACCACAGAAAGTGCAAGCACTCACAAGAACAGATCCAGAACACAATCCATGGAAGGCAGGGTCTTTTGGAAGGGACTGCAATACCAGCTCTGGTATGCTACTCATCAAAAGATTTTTTTATCTAGACCTAATTTACCTCATAATTCTGTCCTCCCAAGCATGCTGACACTTCTTTTATCTTCAAAGTATAAAACCTGCTTCTTCATTGGTATGTATGCAAGTCTACAGCTACTACAAAATTCAGGAGACAATAAAATTGTGTGAATAAATGTAAATAAGATATTATCCCACTAGAGAAACAAAAATTAGAGCTTTGATAAACTTCGTATTCACGAGGAAGTCAGAAGAGTTACTGGTATGTATAATGGGCCCCCAGACAGTTCAGTACTTAGTAAACAGCAATTGTGCAGTTTCCCTCAAATATTTCTGAAGTGAAAGATAACAAATACAGGTGGAAAATCTCATCAACAGGTGTGGGCAATGCAACCGGGGGAGAGGGGGGGGGCAGGAAATAACTTCAAAGGCTGTAAAAGTGATAAAATGGTTAGTTTCCTACCACCACCCCGTCTCCCACAGCAAATCTAAGTATTTCCCCTCAATTTATTTGTGCCTTTGTACAGCACAGGGATGACCAGTAAACAACTTTACGCAGCAACCTGGTAACAACAGAGTAGTAAGCAAGAGAGCAAAAGAAATCAATCAGTGCTTTGGAAGTGGAGAGAAGAAAGCCTACAAGGGAACCACGGGTGGGACCCCAGTGAAAAACAGCAAAAAACACAAGGGGGAAGGAAAACAATGGAAGCATTTAACTCTATAGCAAATCGCAAAGCTGCTTCTAAGAGTAAGGAAACATTCTTCCTGAATTCTTTACTGCTTAATTTTACATTGCTGTGCAATACCGTGTCGTTTGTGTGAGCCTGTGCTACAGCTTGAGTAGCTAAACAGGAGCAATCTGTAGCTCGTGAAAGAACAAAAAAAATTCGTTTATCTCTTGTGCAGCTATGTAATGACAGTTAAACTGTACTTAAGTTGCTTTTATGGAGTGGTGTACAAGAAATGGGAACACGTATCATGTTACAAATTCTTGCAGCATTAAATTTCCTTCAATTTTGGTCTCTTCTAGGCCAAGGGAGGGCTGCTGTGTTGTGCTTTGAGAGCCTATCCTGCTGTTAAGACAGTTAAAGAGAAAAAAGTGATTACAGTGTCAGAAAGAACTACAAACATTCCTGAAACTGAGCTAAAAAACCCCAAGGATAATCCAAGTCTTCAGTTCACAGGCCAGTTAGGGTCATCCTCACCATCCATTACAGCAATGTCCTTGGAACATAGGGAACAGTGGTGCTCTAGCTACATACAGCACAGAGGGACAGGCTCTTCAACTGATTTTCCTGGTTAAGGACCACAGGGTAAATTTGTGGAATAAATACAAGAGGCCAAATTGAGACTGGGTAAACTGTACCTACAAAAAATATGTATTTAGACCCTCCAAGTGCAAAATTCAACCCAGCTGCAGGATTCACGTTTCCAGTCTCAGTAAACACATCTACAACACACCGATTTTAGCTCTTTTAAAAATTGCTGTGGATGCCTCACCACTGTGGTTTTAATGCTGTAGAGATACCCAGTTCTTCCAGAGTGAGCGAGCATTTCAATTTGCTCCTAGAAAAGACTGCAGAATTTTTTTTTTTTCCTTTTTAACTCTTTTCTCCATCACGTACTGCCAGCTCAGAAAGAAAGGTTTGGTGTTGGTCTAGAGGTTTTGTAAGTCTCTTTTGAGCACTTAACGCTTGATCCAAGATCAAAATTCTCACTCGAAGTAATCCTTTCATGCTAAAATCTATACAGCATTGGTATAAGCTTTGCATGCAACAGAAGACTCATTCACGCAGTGTACCACTGGGGCTGCTGAAAATTACTTTGCCAGGTAATCGTGGAGCAGTACGGGCTTGCGTTACCATTTTGCCAGCAGCGTTTGAAGGGAAACCAGAACCGTGGTTTGAAGGATCGGAGGCACAGAACCCCCCCCCTTCCCTCCGAAGGAAAGGAAAGCAAGCGGAGCAACATGTGCACGCCCTCCAGCAGTGACCGACAGTAACCCCGCGCACAGCCACACTGAGCTAGAAGTAAAAACACGCTCTTCCCTTGCCAGCCTTGAATATGAGCAAGCACTAGGGTATCTACAGTGTAAGCCCCGCAAGCGCATAACCTTTCGGCTGCAAAATAAGCGGCGGTGGGAGGGGAAGGGGAGCCGACCTCACAAATATAGCACGCACCGACTTTTGCTGCAGGCGAGCGCACGCACCCCTACCAAGAGACTTTGCCACGCGCCTGGCTTCGCCGTCGCCCTGCTTCCCCTTCCCCGTGGAAAGGCTGAGGTCCCAGCCGCGCTCCGGCCCGC